>NW_019946127.1:24527-35850 GCF_002910315.2 Salvelinus sp. IW2-2015
AAGAGAGAGATATAGAGGGACTCGCACTAACACTTAGCAGAAAACAGTCCGCTAACTTGGTTTGAGCAACTGCGCAATAGAGACGTACAAGGACGACATGTGCTGATGAGAGGACTACACATAAAATTATAGAGCCACGCGAGCGAGACACCACGGTGTTAACCTGCTCATCGGTTCCCTGGTCATTTTGGCAAATGGTCGTTCCATGCGGGACAATCATGACCCTGCCAGGCATACTTCTCATAGATGTTGTTGGAGGGGAAAACCATAATTCGGACTTGAGACAGACAACATAAGTCGCACAGGTACTGTGCGACCGCTAGCTTGGCCATGCCCACATTAAGCTGATTGGAGACTAACCTCACATAAGAACAGACGCTAACAATCACCTGAGAGAATCGATGTGTGGGGGCAGAACTGAAACACTACTGCGTTTGAGTTGCGCAGGGACTCCTCAACAGAGATGTAACGTCCCTGGAGTGATCCTACAAAACCTGGACTCCTCGTATCTTGGCCATCTCTCAGTCATGGTGAGGTAGGAGCCCTCAATCTTCACACCCCAACCAGAGTCACAAGTTCACTCTGTGGAAGCTGTGATGTTTCTGAAATGGCTTACAACTGATCCCTAACACTTTGCCTCCTGATCCTGGAGGACATAACGTATAAATAAACAACCACTAACAAACAAATGACTACCTGATTTAAGTAAAAGGTAGCTCGTGATTTGTGCTGTATGCGGCGTAAGTACTTTACATTGGGAGTGATGTCCGTAAAACATTTTAAGAGCTTCATAGGCACAGCTTGGGAGGTGTTAAGTTCTGTCTGGATTGTAGATTCTGCTTTAATACTAAGGAATTGGAAATGATTTTATACTTTACTTTACTTTTTGTTACTTCAAGTATTATTTTAGCCAGTGTTACTCACTATGGTATTGGTAAGGGGTCACTTTTGGGGGGCGAGGACAATCATTCGGAGGGCCGTACAAGAGATAGATATAGATATTGTACTTTCTTAATTGCCTATAGTTATTAATGATCAAATCTGAGATTAAATTCAGAGCAATAAAGCGACAAACAATTGAATTATGATGTACAGGACAGTTACAAAGTATATAGATACACACATTGAATGGGCTACATCACATGTGGTACGACCGCATTTATAAAGGGTTACCTCAGTTAGTTGGATGAGCGAAATGTCCTGTTCTGCACTCCTTCACTGAAGTTCATTCAAAATGAATCTAGTCCTGTTGTTGCCTAGCGCTTGTTAGGCAATATTTGTGCTAGTATGGTCATGTGCGGACGTTGTTCTCATAGTTTTTTTTTGAGGTTCACAGTGTTTCTTTGTTGAGGAAAAAGGTTGCTTCACATGATAAGTGCCGACAAGAGATTGATTGTCACATTTTTTGCAAGCACGTGCTGCTTTCAGAAAGTGGGTATACTCTGTCTGACCACACGAGGCAGAGAAGTGGATAACTCTGTCTGACAAAGGCAGAAAGTGGATCACTCTGTCTGACACCAGGGCAGAAAGTGGATAATCCGTGACTGACACAAGCAGAAAGTGATACTCTGTCTGACACAAGGGGCCAGAAAGTGGATACTCTGTCTGACACAAAGGCCAGAAAGTGGATCTTACTGCCGTGGACTGACACAAGGGCAGTTTTGTTTTGTGTTTGTCTGACACAGCGATTTAAGCAGAAAGTGGATACTTCCTGTCTGACACAAGGCCAGAAAGTGGGATACTTCCGTGACTGAACACAAGGCAGAAAGGTGATACTCGTGTTCTGGAACAGAGGCAAGAAAGTGGATACTCTGTCTGGACCGGAGGCAGAAAGTGCAAGTGGATACTCTGTCTGACACAAGGCAGAAAGTGGATACTCTGTCTGACACAAGGCAGGAAGTGGATACTCCGTGTCTGACACAAGGCAGGAAGTGGATACTCTGTGTCTGACACAAGGCAGGAGGTGGATACTCTGTCTGACACAAGGCAGGAAGTGGATACTTTGTGTCTGACACAAGGCAGGAAGTGGATACTCTGTCTGACACAAGGCAGGAAGTGGATACTCTGTGTCTGACACAAGGCAGGAAGTGGATACTCTGTGTCTGACACAAGGCAGGAAGTGGATACTCTGTGTCTGACACAAGGCAGGAAGTGGATACTCCGTGTCTGAAACTAGGCTCCATAAATGTGTAACACCTGATCTTAGTTCAACTTACAATGTGTCATTTGCCTGCAGCTCCACTATCTCACTGTCTAGTTCAGCACGGTCAGGACAGAGGGCTGTGATGACTTGGGGTCAGGGATGACACTGGCACATGAAAGGGGTTCTCAATGAAGTTTAAAAACTCCTTGTACTCCTTGAAATCCTTGAAKTTTGACTCAAACTCCAAGTTCAACTCTTTCAACACACACATGCATCATAACTAAAATGTTGCAGTATGTCTGGGTTGGATGTGGTGACAGCTCAGTGTGTTGGGAAATGAACTAACTGTTCATTTGTTTGTTCAGATTTTGTTTTGAAATGCTGTGACCACACACAGCAGTTTTAGCTTTCAGATGGCGCTGGAGGTTCACCGTGTTCAGGTGGCAGGTGATGTCAGTTAAAACAGCCAGCTTTAATATCCACTGAGGATCATCCAGCTCTGGCTCCTCTCTCCCCTGGCTTCCAAAAAACTCAAGGATTTGGGGGAGGAGAGAGAGAAATCTTACCAAAACTGTGCCGCGAGACAACCATCTCACCTCTGTGAAATATCAAGTCGCCGTATTCTGTCTGGTATTCCTCCTGCACCTGGCGGAATGGCCGGTGATTCAGGGCCGTTTTCTGTCTGGTATTCCTCCTGCAACTCGCGGAATGGCCGGCGATTCAGTGCCCTCACAATAATAATGTTCACCACGCGCACAACTTGCTGCATCACATTCTGTAAGTCACAGTCTTTGAGTATCCTCTCTCTTTCTCATCAGCCCTATGAGTGCCTTCTCCTTCCCTCGCATGTTTGGGGTGCCGTCAGTGCACACAGATGCCAGATTTGACCAGTCAATATTATCATCAGCAAACAATGTAACAAGGGCTTTCAGAATATCCTCTCCTCGTGTTTGTCCCTGAAGGGGCGGCAAACATTAAAGTTCCTCTCTGAATGACTTCTTTTGAGGGAAGCGGACCCAAACACATAATTGGACAATGTCACTTACATCAGTGCTTTCGTCAAGCGCAATACTAAAACACGGCGCCACGGACATGTCAGAAATCAGTTGTTTACCGATGTCCTCGCCAATGTCCTCGCCGATGTCCTCACCAATGTCCTCGCCGATGTCCTCACCGATGTCCTCGCCAATGTCCTCACCGATGTCCTCACTGATGTCCTCACCGATGTCCTCACCGATATCTTCTATGTGTCTTGTTATGGTCTGAGAGATGCAGTCCCATAATTTGCTTTAAAATAGTTTCCTTGTTTGTGAAATCAGGATACAATGTTTAGTCTGATGCCAAAAAACATTATTTGACCATCTCCGCGTCGGTGAAGGCTTTGTTTCTCGCGAGTATCCAAGCAATGTCATATGTTTCCTCKGTRGTTTTCTCTGCAACAGTGMTAGATCTGTCCATCATTTGTTGTTGTCCTTTGAGTTGTGCTATTTTGTTGTTTCTGAGGTTGCTTTGTGGCAGATATGTTTTGTCAAAGTAGGCATGGTGTGAATTGAAAAAATGTCGTTAAAAATGTGTTGCTTTAAAACAATTGCTGCCTCTGGCAAATATTTGGACCACTAAACAAACATAGTTGCTTTAAATCTTCCTGTACTTCTCTGCTTCTCAAAGGCGGAAACGCATTTTTAAATTGGGGTCTAAGACAAATGAGATGTACACGTCCAAGGTCATCAAAGGGATACGCTATGTCCAGTATTCTCTCTGTGAAGACTCAATTTCTGTGTTCCCTCTCTCACCTGAGCTACTGCTGACTAACGAGTCTCATCCTTGTGCTCTCTAAGCACTCGATCATGGAGTGTCCCAACACGGTTGATAGGCTGAGACGGTACAATTAGCCACAGAGCCCGTTAGCCCGTAGCCACCGTTAGCACGGCATGCTTTAGCACACATGCACGTCTAGCCACGTTAGCTACGTCTGCTACTCATTATCCCCATGTCATCTTCCTGATTTTCCTGGTGGTTCTCCAGTGGTTGCTTTGCCAAACAACGGTTAGTTGTTCATGTTTGACCATGCTGTCATTGGCGTATGCTGGTTTTCTCTGAGGCAACTCAATACTGTGCACGCTAACTCATCAATTATTCAATCTCGTTACACTTCATCTTGTCTCTTTTTCTTGTTACTAATAACATCGAATACGAAATCTGGATTTGCACCAGTCGACTGCAAAATTTGTGCTAGTCGCACAACTGATCAGTAGTGACTTAGCGGTCTTTGCTGTAAACCGCATGATGCGCAGTCTGCTTCTACTTTTTCAAGTGTGGGCTTGTTCATAGATACATCATCAGGTCAGAGCCTAGCGCTAAGTAGCAATTCTGCCATCTATCTGTCGTCCAGGTGACACAATAGCACTACTATCCGGTTTTGACCAGCACAGAATGCATTCAACATTGCCTGTAGACGTTGAACTTACGAAAATTGTTATCCTAAGTATCTGTTCTCTGCTGCTCCTCTGCCAGATCTGTAGGTCTGCGTAACCTCGACGCTCCTCCATCTTCTGACCAGTCTCTGTGTCTGCTAACCTCAGAGTCCTCCCTCTGCAGTCTCTGTGCCTGCTAACTCAGAGTCCTCCCTCTGCCAGTCTCTGTGTCTGCAAACCTCAGAATTCGGAGCGGCGCTGAGCGATTAGACACCCCTCTACCTGCTCTTCACTAACAGCTCTCCTGTGTCATACTCTGTGATATTCTTGTTCTGCTAACTCAGAAGCCTCCCTCTGTCAGTTCTCTGTGTCTGCTAACCTCAGAGTCCTCCCTCTGCCAGTCTCTGTGTCTGCTAACCTCAGAGTCCTCCCTCTGCCAGTCTCTGTGCAATGAGGAGCACTGATATATACAGAGCATTCTGAAAGTATTCAGACTCCTTGACTTTTCCCAGATTTTGTTACATTACAGCCTTATTCTACACAATAGCCCATAATGACGAAGCAAAATCAGGTTTTTAGAACATTTTGCAAAATGTATTAAACATAAAAACAAMAGTACATTTCACATTTACATACAGTCGTGGTCAAAAATATTGGCAACCTTGCACTTTTTTCAAATAATGCAGCATTTCTTCCAGAAAACTGTTGAAATTAAAACATATTTTGGTATTTACATGTGTATGTCTTCGGCAGTTCAACAACAAAAAATTGAATAATTTACTGAATCTTAGCTAATTCCACATAGAAATCCTAAAATGGCCCGGACAATATTATTGGCACCTTCTGGAAGTAGTTAAAAAAAATTAGATTTTTAGCAGGTGATTCTCCTTTACTTTGGAATTGAACTCACCTGTGGTGAGTTGCAGGTGCCTGCAATATAAAAATCCCTCATTCAACYAGTTTGAATAGAGAAAAGGACTCGTTCTCCTGTTTTGTGTCACTGTTTGTACCGCAACGAGCATGGACAAAAGAAAGAAAACCAGAGAATTATCTGAGATTGTCCATTCTTGGCTACAATGTTGTGTATAATCTCAAAGCTACAAGTCCTTCACCAGAGTCCTTGATGTTTCCTGTTTCCACCGTACGTAATGTTATCAAGAAGTTTAAGGCCCATGCCACTGTAGCCAACCTCCCTGGACGTGGCCGCAAGGACCCCACGGCTGAGAGAAAGACATAAGAAAGSCAAGCTGCAATTTGCCAAAACACACCTGAACATGACAAAACCCTTCTGGGAACAGACGAGACCAAATTAGAGCTTTTTTGGTAAAGCACATCATCTCTATGTTTACAAAAAAACWAAATGAAGCCTTCAAAGAAAAGAACACCTTCCCTACAGTCCAACATGGAGGAGGTTCAGTGATGTCTTGGAGTTGCTTTGCTGCCTCTGGCACTGGGTACCTTGAACGTGTGCATGGCATCATGAAATCAGGAGAATAGCAAGGTAATTTGGAGTGCAATGTCAGACCCAGTGTCAGMAACCTGGTTCTCCGTCGAAGGTCATGGCTCTTCCAGCAGGACATTGACCCCAAACACACTTCAAAAAGCACCCAGGAACGGTTCAAGACAAAACTCTGGACTGTTCTGAAGTGGCCCAACAATGAGTCCAGATCTAAATCTCATTGAAAACATGTGGAGAGATCTGAAAACAGCAGCTAGGAGAAGGCACCCTTCTAATCTGGGAGACCTGGAGCAGTTTGCACAAGAGGAGCAGACCAAACTGCCAGTACAGTGGTGCAGGAAGCTCATTGATGATTATAGGAAGTGCTTGATTGCAGTTATTTTGACCAAAGGCAGTGCTACCAAAATATTAAGTCTAGGGTGTCAATCATTTTGTCAATACCATTCCTGTTTATTTTCTGATTTAAATTGATATATTAAGTTCTGAATCAAAAACAAAGGTTCTATAATATTAACAGTAAAATAAAGAATTGTGGAGACCAAATACTTTGTTCAATTTCAACTTATTGCTGTTGTTCTGGGATTGATTTGCACTTTTCGCACCAAAGTACGTTCATCTCTAGGAGACAGAAACAGTCACCTTCTCTGAGCGGTATGACGCTGCGTGGATGTTTATACGTCGGTTATACTTGCGTACTATTGTTTTGTACACATGTGAACGTGTTACCTTTAGGTGTTTGGAAATTAGTTCCCAATGATGAAACCAGACTTGTGGAGGTCTACAATTTTTTCTGAGGGTCTGGCTGATTTCTTTTTTGATTTTCCAAATGTCCAAACAAAGAGGCCACTGAGTTTGAAGGTAGGGCCTTGAAATACATCCATAGGTACACCTCCAATTGAGCTCCAAATTATGTCAAATTAGCCTATCAGAAGCTTTCTTAAAGCCATGGCATCATTTTCTTGGAATTTTACAAGCTGTTTAAAGGCACGGTCAGCTTACTGATGGTTAAACCTTCTGACCCACTTGAATTTTGATTACAGTGAATATACGTGAAATAATTCTATCTGTAAACAATTGTTGGAAAAATGACTTGTGTTCATTGCAACAAAGTAAGATGTCCTAACGAACTTGCCAAAACTATTATTTTTAACAACACATTTGTGGGTTGGTTGAAAAACGAGTTTTTTAATGACTTCCAACCTAAGTGTACGTAAAAACTTCCGACTTCAACTGTTATTATCTTGTTCCTAACATTAATTTCTCAGTTAGCAGATGTTATTATCCTGAGGGATACAGTGTTACAAACAAGACCATTAAACACGGTGGGGGCGGAACAGCAGCTAAAAATTACAGTAGTGTTATAAATTATAAATGATTATATAAATTAAAAAACATGAAATCCTCTTCCAAGTGTTTTCTTGTCATTCTAAAACAGATGGAATATTCAAGAAAGGCGAGTCAAAATCAGATATTCACATGATTTCTGCTTATAGTATGTACATATTTCTGCTATAGTATGCACATGATTCTGCTTAGTATGTACATTGATTTCACCTGCTATTAGTATGTACATGCATTTCTGCTATTAGTATGTTACATGATTTCTGCTATAGTATTGTACATGATTCTGTTTATAGTATGTACATGATTCTGCTTCATAGTATGTACATTGATTTCTGCTATTAGTATGTACATTGATTTCTGCTATAGTATTGTACGATTGATTTCTGCTATAGTTGTTACATGATTTCTGCTTATAGTATGTACATGATTTCTGCTATAGTATGCTACATGATTTCTGCTATAGTAATGTACATTTGATTTCTGCTATTAAGTATGATACAGATTGTCTGGCATAGGTTTACATAGTATGTACATGATTTCTGCTATAGTATGTACATGATTTCTGCTATAGTATGTACATGATTTCTGCTATAGTATTTTTGTAACATGATTTCTGCTATAGTATGTAACCATGGATTCTGCTATAGTATGTACATTGATTTCTGCTATAGTATGTACATGATTTCTGCAATATAGTAATGTATACATTGGTTATCTCTGCCGTATAGTATTGTACATGATTTCTGCTATAGTATGTACATGATTCTGCTATAGTATGTTACATAGATTTAAATATTTCTGTCTAGTAGATGTACATGATTTCTGCTATAGTATGACATGATTTCTGCTTATAGTATGTAACATGAATTTCTGCTATAGTATGTACATGATTTCTGCTATAGTATGACATATTTCTTGCTATAGTATGTACATGATTTCTGCTATAGTATGTACATGATTTTCTGCTAGTATGTACATTGATTCTTGCTATAGTTGTACATGGATTTCTGCTTATAGTATGTACATGATTTCCTGCTATAGTATGTACATGATTTCTGCTATATATGTACATGATTTCTTGTTTCTTATAGTATGTACATGATTTCTGGCTTATAGTATGTACATTGATTTCTGCTATAGTATGTACATGATTTCTGCTATAGTATGTACATTGATTCTGCTATAGTATGTACATGATTTCTGCTATAGTATGTACATACTCTGCTATAGTACTGCGTACATGATTTCGCTATAGTATGTACATGATTTTCTGCTATAGTATGTTACAATGATCTGCATATAGTATGTACATGATTTCTGCTATAGTATGTACATGATTTCTGCTATAGTGATGTATTGATTCTGCATATCTGTTCATGATTCTCTATAGTTGTTACATTGATTTTCTGCTGATAGTCTGTACATGATTTCTGCTATTAGTATTACATGATTTCTGCTATAGTATGTAACATGATTTCTGCTATAGTATGTACATGATTTCTGCTATAGTATGTAAATGATTTCTGCTATAGTATGACATTGATCTGCTAAGATGTAACATGATTTCTGCTATAGTATGTACTTGATTTCTGCTATAGTATGTACATTGATTTCTGCTATAGTATGTACATGATTTCTGCTTAGTATGTAACATTGATTTTCATAGTTGTAATATTTCTGCTATAGTATGTACATGATTTCTGCTATAGTATGTACATGATTTCTGCTATAGTATGTACATTAGATTTCTGCTATAGTATGTACATGATTTCTGCTTATTGTACATGATTTCCTTAGTATGTACATGATTTCTGCTATAGTAGTACATGATTTCTTGCAGTATCAGTATGTACATTGATTTTCTAGTATAAAGTATGTACATGATTTCGCTATAGTATGACATGATTTTCTCTATAGTATGTACATGATTTCTGCTATAGTATGTACATTGATTTCTGCCTATATATGTACATGATTTCTGCTATTAGTATGTACATGATTTCTGCTATAGTATGTACATGATTCTGCTATAGTTATGTACATGATTCTGCTATAGTTGTACATGATTTCTGCTATATATTACATGATTCTGCTATAGTAGTACATCGTTAACCATTTATACGTAGCTCCGACTTGATATATGGATGTATATGTAATGCGAAAGTTGGTGTGAGTTAGTTTTTTCAAAAAGCCAAAAAAAATGTCAAAATGCCTCAAAAAATCTGATGAAAGTTTCAGATATAGATATTTCTTTCCTTGGGCTTACTAGGCTGCAGCTGTTTCTGGATGCTGTCAGTTCTGTGTGTGTGTTTGTGTCTCTACTGAATATTTACATTTACATTCGCCCACAACCCTCCCTGAGATTACCTGAAACTGCCACTACCTTCCAACTAAACCCCGTCAACATTTACCTTAAACTTCCCCTAACCTTCCAACTAAAACCCCCGTCCAACCAATTACCTTAAACTCCCACTACCTTCCAAACTAAACCCCCGTCAACCAGATTACCTTAAACTCCCACTACCTTCCAATAAACCCCCGTCAACCAGATTACCTTAAACTCCCACTACCTTCCAACTAACCCCGTCAACCAGATTACCTTAAACTCCCACTACCTTCCAACTAAACCCCCGTCAACCAGATTACCTAAACCCCCTAACCAGATACCTTAAACTCCCCCTGCCTTAACCCAGATACCTAAACTCCCCTGCCTCGTCAACCAGATTACCTTAAACTCTCCCCTGCCTCGTCAACCAGATTACCTTAAACTCCCCCTGCCTCGTCAACCAGATTACCTTAAACTCCCCCTGCCCGTCAACCAGATTACTTAACTCCCCCTGCCTCGTCAACCAGATCACCTTAAACTCCCCCTGCCTCGTCAACCAGATTACCTTAACTCCCCCTGCCTCGTCAACCAGATTACCTAAACTCCCCCTGCCTCGTCAACCGATACCTTAAACTCCCCCCCTCGTCAACCAGATTACCTTACACTCCCCCTGCCTCGTCAACCAGATTACCTTAAACTCCCCCTGCCTCGTCAACCAGATTACCTTAAAACTCCCCCTGCCTCGTCAACAGATTACCTTAAACTCCCCTGCCTCGTCAACCAGATTACCTTAAACTCCCCCTGCCTCGTCAACCAGATTACCTTAAACTCCCCCTGCCTCGTCAACCAGATTACCTTACACTCCCCTGCCTCGTCAACCAGATACCTTAAACTCCCCCTGCCTCGTCAACCTGATTACCTTAAACTCCCCCTGCCTCGTCAACCAGATTACCTTAAACTCCCCCTGCCTCGTCAACCAGATTACCTTACACTCCCCCTGCCTCGTCAACCTGATTACCTTAAACTCCCCCTGCCTCGTCAACCAGATTACCTTAAACTCCCCCTGCCTCGTCACCTGATTACCTTAAACTCCCCCTGCCTTCCATCAGAGTTCATGTTAGGACGAAGGGAGGCAGGGAGGATGTAAGAGGGAGAGGGAGAGGGAGGGGGGATGTAGGGAGGGGAGGAGGAAGAGGAGGATAAGCGTAAGGTAATTTGTATGGTGCAAAGCAATCTGTCCCTGGTCCAGACAGCAGCCACCTGGCTTACCTGTAGCCTTCCCTCTTTAGTGTTGATGCCCAAGGCCATGGCAACAGGAACAGGAAGGAAGGGAAGAGAGCAAGAGAGGGAAATATGTTAGCAGGGGCAAATGATTGCAGCTTTCATGCAGGTAAAATGTTAACTGAATACTCCACCAGGACTCATGCCTAATAGAGGTGCCAAGCAGGGAGCAAGGCCTCACCTCCCTTTCTGACATGTGTGTGCTTCCAGTCTATCTTGTCTGGTGTGTGTGGTTGTGTGTGTCTGTGTGTGTGTGTGTGTGTGTGTGTGTTGTGTGTGTGTGGTGGTTGTGTGTGTGTGTGTGTGTTGTGCGTGTGTGTGTGTCTGTTGTGTGTGTGTATCATCCCTTGCAGGTA
>NW_019946127.1:35875-46539 GCF_002910315.2 Salvelinus sp. IW2-2015
TATTTTTAGGAAATTTATCTTACTTGCAAAAAGTGCAAGGCATAATTTTTGCCCAACAAACTGTGAGGAGGAGGGAGGAGGAGGGAGAGGAGGGGAGGGAGGAGGAGATCAGACTAAACAGGTCCTACTCCATTAAAACCATGTACATTGAAGTCGTAAGTTTACATACACCTCAGACAAATACATTTAAACTCAGTTTTACACAATTCCTGACATTAATCCGATAAAAATTCCATCTTAGTCCAGTTTAGGATCACCACTTTGTTTTTTAAGAACTAAATGGCACAATAATATAGATGTGAATGATTTATTTCAGCTTTATCTATTTCATCACATTCCCGGGCAGAAGTTTACATACACTCAGATAAATTTATAGCATTGCCTTTAAATAGTTAACTTGGGTAAAATATGTTGTCGTTAGCCTTCCTCAAGTCTTCCACATACGTTGGGTGAGAATTTTGCCATTCCTCCTGACAGACTGGTGTACGAGTCATTTTGTAAGCCTCCTACTCGCACACCGCTTTTCAGTTCTGCCCACACATTTTCTGTAGGGAGTTTATCTTATTGATGCCACTCCCATACCTTACTTTGTATCCTTAACCCAATTTTCCACAACTTGGAAGTATGCTAGGGTCATTTCCATTGGACAACCATTGCTAACCGAGCGTTAGACTTCACATAATTTTCCTTCCTTTCCCATTTGCAGTTGCAACAGTAGTTGCTTTTATGCGTTTTGCCAAGTGGCTCTTCCTTGCTGACGCCTTTCCAAGGTTATGTCGATATGACTCTACTGTGATATAATACTTTGTACCTTTTCCTCCAGCATCTTCAACAATTTCCTTTTGCGTTGTTCTGGGATTGATTTGCACTTTTCGCACCAAAGTACGTTCATCTCTAGGAGACAAGAAACACGTCACCTTCTCTGAGCGGATGACGCTGCGTGGATGTTTAACGTCGGGTTATACTTGCTACTATTGTTTGTACACATGAACGTGTTACCGTTTAGGTGTTTGGAAATTAGTCCCAATGCATGAAACCAGACTTTGTGGAGGTCTACAATTTTTTCTGAGTCTTGGCTGATTTCTTTTTTTTTTCCATAATGTCCAAACAAAGAGGCACTGATATTGAAGGTAGGTCCTTGAAATACATCCATAGTACACCTCCAATTGAGCCAAATTATGTCAATTAGCCTGGATCAGAAGCTTTCTATAAGTCCATCGCATCATTTTCTTGGAATTACAACTGTTTAAAGGCACGTTCAGCTTACTGTGTGTTAAACTTCTGAACCCACTTGAATTTTGATTACAGTGAATTATAGGAAATAATTCTATCTGTAAACAATTGTTGGAAAAAGACTGTGTCATGCAACAAGTAAGATGTTCCTAACCGAACTTGCCAAAACTATTATATTTTAACAACACATTTGTGTTTGGTTGAAAAACGAGTTTTAATGACTCCAACCTAAGGTATAGAAACTTCCGACTTCAACGTTATGTATCTTGTTCCTACATTATTTCTCAGTTAGCAGATGTTATTATCCTGAGGATACAGTTTAAAACAAGACCATTAAAAACGTGGCGGAACAGCAAGCTAGAAATTACGTATGTTATTTATAATTAACAGATCCTTCAAGGTTTCTTGTCTTCTACGAGAAATTCAGAAGCGAGTCAAAATAGATTCATGATCGTTAAGATGTAATATCGCATAGATGAATGATTTGCTTGTACTATTTACGCTATTATACATGCATGCTTTAGATGTTATCTGCTATTATTGTACTATTCTGTTTATAGAGACAATTGCTCAGAGTACATTGATCTGCAAGGTAATGATCTGCTAAGTATTGTCTATTTCTGCAAGTACATGCAAGTATCTGATTTGCTATATATGCTACATGATTGCATAGTATGTACATGATTTGTATAGTATGTACAGATCTCTATAGTTGTACATGATTCTGCTATAGTATGTACATGATTTCTGCTATAGTATGTACATGATTGTCTGCTGCTTAGTTTTCTAGCTAGTATGTTAACATGATTTCTGCTGTTATAGTATGTACATGATTTCTCTGATAGTATGTACATGATTTCCTCATATTATGTACATGATTCTGCGTATAGTCATTACATGATTTCTCTATAGTATGTACATATGATTTCTGTCTATCAGTATATGACATGTATTCTTGCTATAGTATGTACATGATTTCTGCTAAGTATGTACATGATTTCTGCTTAGTATGTACATATTATCTGCTATAGTATGTACATGGATTTCTGTTATAGTATTTACATGATTTCTGCTATAGTATGTACATGATTTCTGCTATAGTATGTACATGATTTCTGCTATAGCTTACATATGTTCTGCGTATAGGTGATGTGTAGCATGATTCTGATATAGTATGTGACATGATTTCTGCTATAGTATGTACATATATTCTCTATAGTATGTACATTGATTTCTGCAAGTATGTACATGATTTCTCTATAGTATTACATGAATTTCTTGCTACTAGTATGACATGACTTCTGCTATAGTATTTACATGATTTCTGCATATATTATGACATGATTTCTGCTATAGTATGCTACTATGATTTCTGCATATGTATGACATGATTTCTGCTATAGTATGTTACATGATTTTCTGCTATATATGTACATGATTTCTCTATTAGTATGTAACTGATTTCTGCTAAGTAGTAATATTCTTCTATAGTATACATGATTTCTGCTATTAGATGTACATGATTTCTGCATATATGATGTACATGATTTCTGCTATAGATATGTACATGATTCTGCTATAGTATGTTATCATGATTTCTCTTATAGTATGTACATATTTTCTGCTATAGTATGTACATGATTTCTGCTATAGTATTACATGATTTCTGCCTATAGTATGTACATGATTTCTGCATAGTATGTACATATTTCTCCTATAGTATTACATATTTCTGCTATAGTATGTACATTATTTCTGCTATAGATGTACATTTTTCTATAGTATGTACATGATTTCTGCTTAGTATGTACATGATTTCTGCCTATATTACGATATTCGCTATAGTATCGTACATGATTTCTGCTATAGTATGTACATGATTTCTGCTATAGTATAGTACATGATTTCTGTATAGTTATTACATGATTCTTGCTATAGTATTGTACCATGATTTCGTATAGTATTACATGATTTCTGCTATAGTATGTACATGATTTCTGTTTATGAATGTACATATTTTCTCTATAGTTATGAACATGATTCTGCTATATATATGTACCAATGCTTAACATTTAATACGTAGCTCCGACTTGATATATGATGTATTATGTAATCCGAAAGTTGTGTGAGATTATTTTATTCCAAAAACGCCAAAAAAAAAAATGTCAAAATGCCTCAAAAAAATCTGATGAAATTCAATTATAGATATTTCTTTCCTTGGTCTTACTAGGCTGCAGCTGTTTCTGGGATCTGTCAGTCTTTGTGGTTTGTGTCTCTACTGAAATTTACATTTACATTCGCCCCACAACCCTCCCTGAATACCTGAAACTACCACCTACCTTCCAACTAAAACCCCCGTCAACCAGATTACCTTAAACTCCCCCTACCTTCCAACTAAACCCCCGTCAACCAGATTACCTTAAACTCCCACTACCTTCCAACTAAACCCCGTCAACCAGATTACCTTAAACTCCACTACCTTCCAACTAAACCCCCGTCAACCAGATTACCTTAAACTCCCCACTACCTTCCAACTAAAACCCCCGTCAACCAGATTACCCTAAACTCCCCCTGCCTCGTCAACCAGATTACCTTAAACCTCCCCTGCCTCGTCAACCAGATACCTTAACACTCCCCCTGCCTCGTCAACCAGATTACCTTAACTCCCCTGCCTCGTCAACCAGATTACCTTAAACTCCCCCTGCCTCGTCAACCAGATTACCTTAAACTCCCCTGCCTCGTCAACCAGATTACCTTACACTCCCCCTGCCTCGTCAACCAGATCACCTTAAACTCCCCCTGCCTCGTCAACCAGATTACCTTACACTCCCCCGCCTCGTCAACCAGATTACCTTAAACTCCCCCTGCCTCGTCAACCTGATTACCTTAAACTCCCCTGCCTCGTCAACCAGATTACCTTAACACTCCCCCTGCCTCGTCAACCAGATTACCTTAAACTCCCCCGCCTCGTCAACCTGATTACCTTAAACTCCCCCTGCCTCGTCAACCAGATTACCTTAAACTCCCCCTGCCTCTCAACCATTACCTTAACCACCCCTGCCTCTCAACTGATTACCTTAACCCCCCTGCCTCGTCAACCAGATTACCTAAACTCCCCCTGCCTCGTCAACCTGATTACCTTAAACTCCCCCTGCCTTCCATCAGAGTTCATGTTAGGACGAGGAGGCAGGAGGATGTAAGGGAGGGAGAGAGGGGAGGGAGGGATGTAGGGAGGGAGGAAGAGGAGGATAAGCGTAAGTAATTTGTATTGGCAAAGCAATCTGTCCCTGGTCCAGACAGCAGCCACCTGGCTTACCTTGAGCCTTCCCTCTTTAGTGTGATCCCAAGGCCATGGCAAACAGAACAGGAAGGAAGGGAAGAGAGCAAGAGAGAAATATGTTAGCAGGGGCAAATATTGCAGCTTTCATGCAGGTAAAATGTTAACTGAATACTCCACCAGGACTCATGCCTAATAGAGGTGCCAAGCAGGGAGCAAGGCCTCACCTCCCTTTTGACATGTGGTGTGCTTCCAGTCTATCTGGTGTGTCTGTTTGTGTGTTTGTGTGGTGTGTGTGTGTGTGTGTGTGTTTGTGGTGTGTGTGTGTGTGTGTGTGTGTGTGTGGGTGTTGTGTGGTCTGTGTGTGTGTCCTTGTGTGTGTGTGTATCATCCCTTGCAGGTATGGCCCAGGTGTGTTAGACAGATAAAGAGATGGAGGCCATCTGACAGAGTTCAGCCTCGTTCTACCCTGGAAAAACTTAACACACCTTCGGTCTCTGTAACTACAGGCGGCGTGCTTTCCCTCTCTACCTTCCTGCCAATCACCAGGGGCCTCATTTATAAAACTCTACGGCGGATTCACCTCAAAAAGGTGGCCTACGGACAAAACACAGAAAGTCTTATGCGCAAAAATATTATTCTGATTATAACAATGCGCAACCGGTTCGCTTTATAAATCACAATCAACTCGAAATGGCGCACGTGAGCGAGCTCTTGTCCCACACTTTTAACGCCCACAGTTGCCGATAGTCAGTGAAACGCCCCTAATTAATATTCATCCGTACTGACTGCATGACGACAAAATCAATCAAATGTATTTATAAAGCCCTTTCTTACATTAGCTGATGTCACAAAGTACTGTACAGAAACCCAGCCTAAATCCCGACAAAGGTTCATAACAAATAAAGTTATTTCACCAGTGTGAAATGGAATTCTGTGTATTCTTTCTCCGTCCCCTGGGCCCAGGTGTGTTAGACAGATAAAGAGATGGAGGCCATCTGACAGAGGTTCAGCCTCGTTCTACCCTGGAAAAACTTAACACACCTTCGGTCTCTGTAACTACAGGCGGCGTGCTTTCCCTCTCTACCTTCCTGCCAATCACCAGGGGCCTCATTTATAAAACTCTACGGCGGATTCACCTCAAAAAGGTGGCCTACGGACAAAACACAGAAAGTGCTTATGCGCAAAAATATATTCTGATTTATAACAATGCGCAACCGGTTTCGCTTTATAAATCACAATCAACTCGAAATGTGGCGCACGTGAGCGAGCGTCTTGTCCCACACTTTTAACGCCCACAGTTGCCGATAGTCAGTGAAACGCCCCTAATTAATATTCATCCGTACTGACTGCATGACGACAAAATCAATCAAATGTATTTATAAAGCCCTTCTTACATTAGCTGATGTCACAAAGTACTGTACAGAAACCCAGCCTAAATCCCGACAAAGGTTCATAACAAATAAAGTTATTTCACCCAGTGTGAAATGGAAGTTCTTGTAGGGGAGGTTGAAGCAAGAAACAAAGTATATTGTTTGGTGGACACATTGTGGACATTACAAATTCCCAAAACGGCGTTGGAGTGGCAGCATGTGGCGGACGCTGTGAATGCTGCTGGCTCAGAAGGTCTACCCTCCAAGAAAATAAAAAAAGTGGTCCGACATAAAAAGGGGAGGCCAAAAGGAGCATAGCCTCTTACACAGACAAAGTGTGTGTGCAACGGGCGGGGGAAAGGGGACACCGGAGCTCAACCCCCTTGATGAGCGACTTGCCGGTATTATAGCTGAATCCCTCGGACATGCAAGACGTACCGGATGATCCAGGCATGTAATTAGTATTCCCTCGTTTGAAAAGAGTAAACCAAATGCATTCAAGTTTAAACATTTATTTACACAAACAATTGACTTTGTAATGTTTTTTTAAAATCGCCGAGTGTTCCAGCGGGGTCCGTGGTGCTGCAGCTGAGCAGGAGCCGAGTGTTCCAGCGGGGTCCGTGGTGCTGCAGCTGAGCAGGAGCCGAGTNCCGAGTGTTCCAGCGGGGTCCGTGGTGCTGCAGCTGAGCAGGAGCCGAGTGTTCCAGCGGGGTCCGTGGTGCTGCAGCTGAGCAGGAGCCGAGTGCGCTCAGCCCCGGCGTCTCCACTAAACCTCGTGCGTCACAACACTCCAGCGCCGTGTCCACACAGATGCAGTCCTAAAAACGCAAAGAGACACCATCGACGCTATTAACGAGGTTGCCAAGGAGTTGAAGGAAATGTTTTGTGTGACATAAGCTGTACATTGAAAGAATTACTCAATAAATAGTGTTTTGTTTTCATTCTTTCTTTTTACAAGCGACGCATCAAATCCACACGCTGGCGCACCGCAGCTGCGTTTGGTTCAAACGCCTGGGGATAGGGGTCGGGGCCAACACAACCAACAGCGACAGGGGGTACAGTTACATTCCTTATCGGTGCCACATTATATAGCACACGCCCCCACAATGTCGCAGACCTTTTCAGGCTTGTATAAAATGTTTCCGCCTGAGGAATCGAGGCAGCGCCATCTGCCCTTCAGAATCCCGATACGCTCCACAACAGCGCGTACCTGGAAATGCGTACAATGCGCACATTGTAGTTCCTCTCCTCTGCGCTCTGTGGGTTGGCGAAAGGGGTGAGCAGCCACCGCTTGAGGGGGATATCCACTGTCGCCTGCAAGGTTAGTGAATGGGTTAGGCACTGCAGTAGAGACATTGCAATTGATTTACAATTTCTACATTACTCATCCGTACCTAGAAGCCAGCCAGCCATCACGCACAGCTCCGGCTTCAAGTCTGCGCCCAAACACTACTGTTTCGCCATATGAATGAGTCATGGGTTGACCCAGGCCACCGAGCCACTACATTAGTCAGTACCATGTCCGCATCACATATGATTTGGACATTTATGGAATGATAATACTTTTCAAATTCATTCTCACTCGGTGCCCTTAAAGCAACATGAGTGCAGGCAATAGCACCGATTGCATTTGAGAAACCGGACATTGATGCAAATTGCACTTTTATTTGCCTGTTCACCCACCGTGTAAGGTACCTTTATGTAGAGGTGCGTCAATCCAATTATACCTCCTAACACGTCTGGCATAACGCGGCTAAAGGTTGGCTGAGAGATCCCTAACCTGTCAGCCAATTCCCTTTGAAAAGTGCCGGTTGCCAGAGATCCGAGGGTTGTCAGGACTTGAAGTGGGACAGGCACGGCGTGGTTTTTGCGGCATGCTTCTCTGTAAAGCTGGGCCCACTATACAGCACAGAGAGCCAAGAGAACAGCTCTTGGTCATCGGAACCGGGTCATAAGTCACTCGTCATCATTGGCTAGTAAATCTTGCTGGTCTCTGAAAATATACTCTCTCCGAATTCTTCCATTCGCCAAATGTTCCTACAGTGGCAAAGCAGCCATTATGCGTCATTACGCATTGTAATTGCATGCCTTTTTATAGTCACTCATTTGAACGTCAAAGCTACCCAATTGCGTAACACCTTCAGGTGTGGTAATTACCCTGATTGTAACTGACAGTGACAGGGCCATTATCACATTGACAGTTCTGCACAACGAACACGTTATAACAATATATGAAACTGTGCACTCGTATCTGCCCGACTGAGGCGTCGAAAACGGCATCAGTTTAAACGTCATTTGTCCTACTGTTCACCTTATTATTTATGGGAATAAATGTCATAACATGCAAGTATTGTTTAATAATTACAGATCCAATTAAATTCCCGAATAAACTGTACCACATATTTGAGGGGTTATTTTGCAAAAACAGATCTCTCCGTTTGTATTTATAATCCAAAATCATGTTTTTTGTGTGTGTTTTTTTGTGTGCACTCCGGSGAACTCTTCATATATAATACGTCAGAGGTAATGTTTCGATTTATTTTACACAATGGCATCAATTTCAAAGCGTTTCTCGAGTTTCATCCTTCTGCCATCGGAATCGCAGTTTCTAATTTCTCCACTTTACGTGCATACGTATGAGTCAAAGTGTCCGTGGAGGACCGCACATTCTTCCGTCAARTTAGTTTTTTATAAATTCCAAAGTTTGCCAGGAAAGTGGCTTACGCCTTCTTTTGTGTATACGCAACGTTTATAAACGAGGCCACTGTGGTCTGCTGAAGAGATAAAGAACCATGACTAACACAGAGCTGCTGGTATATAGTTTATATAGTTTGGATTATGGGTGTGTCCTGTAATATGGGTGTGTCCTGTAATGTGGGTGTGTCCTGTGATACGGGTGTGTCCTGGATTGTGGGTGTGTCCTGTAATATGGGTGTGTCCTGGATTATGGGTGTGTCCTGTAATATGGGTGTGTCCTGTAAATAGTATGGGTGTGTCCTGTAATATGGGTGTGCCCTGTAAGTAGTATGGGTGTGTCCTGTAATATGGGTGTGTCCTGTATTATGGGTGTGTCCTGTAAATAGTATGGGTGTATCCTGTAATATGGGTGTGTCCTGTAAATAGTATGGGTGTGTCCTGTAATATGGCCTGTAAATATTAATGGTGTGGCCTGTAAATAGTATGGGTGTGTCCTGTATGGGTGTGTCCTGTAAACAGTATGGGTGTGGCCTGTAAATAGTATGGGTGTGTCCTGTAWATAGCATGGACGTATCCCAAATGGCACCCTRTTCCCTATATAGCCCATAGGGCTCTGGTCTAAAGTAGTGTACTATATAGGGAATAGGGCTCTGGTCTAAAGTAGTGTAATATATAGGGAATAGGGTGTCTGGTCTAAAGTAGTGTACTATATAGGGAATAGGGCCCTGGTCTAAAGTAGTGTAATATATAGGRAATAGGGTCCTGGTCTATAGTAGTGCACTATATAGGGAATAGGGCTCTGGTCTAAAGTAGTGTAATATATAGGGAATAGGGCTCTGGTCTAAAGTAGTGTAATATATAGGGAATAAGGTGCCATTTGGGACAAAGCCTATGAATAATGTATTGTAGAGGTAGGATTGTTATGATTATGTTTTGATCAACTGTGTTTTAATAAAGGTAACATTTCACATGGAGAGAAAGGCATGAAAGAATGAAACACCGCTTGAGTAGCTACCTACTGCTGCTGAGTATCCTTACTGACTACATTATCATGCATGGGTGGGTCTGCTGCCGAGTAACCTTACTGACTACATTATCATGCACGGGTTGGTCTGCTGCCGAGTAAACCTTACTGACTACATTATCATGCAGGGGTGGGTCTGCTGCCGAGTAAACCTTACTGACTACATTATCATGCAAGGGGTGGGTCTCACTCTATTGTTTTATCACAGCTTATTTAAATACGTCAGGTTTGCCTTTGAGAAATCTATTCTAAGGAACTCTTGTGAATTAATTCATTATCACGTTTCCAACCTGTGAACACCTGTGTTGCTCTAATCATAATCAGTACCTGGTTCATTCCTGTGTAGTGCTGCTGCTGCTGTTGATGTTGTTGTTGATGTTGTTATTATTGTTGTCAGATCCTGTGACTGAGCAGCGTGTTCTGAGTGTCTGTGTGACTAATAGACCAAGGTGATCTCAGAGAGAGAGAGGGAGAGAGAGAAAGAAAGGGGGAGAGAGGGGGAGAGAGAGTAAGAGAAAAGCTTCCAGTCCCAGGATAAACAGCTCCAGTCCCAGGATAACAGCTCCATCCCAGGAACAGCTCCAGTCCCAGGATAACAGCTCAGTCCATGGATAACAGCTCCAGTCCCAGGATAAACAGTCATCGCATAAGTCCAGTCCCTGCGATAACAGCTCCAGTCCCGCGATAACAGCTCCAGTCCCAGGATAACAGCTCCAGTCCCTGGATAACAGCGTCCTCAGTCCCTGGATAACAGCTCCAGTCCCCAGGATAACAGTCAGTCCCAGTCCCAGGATAACAGCTCCAGTCCCAGGATAACAGCTCCGAGTCCCTGGAAACAGCTCCGTCCCAGTGATAACAGCTCCAGTGCCTGAGATAACCGCTCCAGTCCCAGGATAAACAGCTCCAGTACCTAGGATAACAGCTCCAGTCCCAGGATAAACAGCTCCAGTCCCGGATAACGAGCTCCAGTCTCCAGGATAACAGCTTCCAGTCCCTGGATAAACCAGCTCCAGATCCCTAGATAACAGCTCCAGTCCAGGATAACAGCTCCGAGTACCTG
>NW_019946127.1:52702-57272 GCF_002910315.2 Salvelinus sp. IW2-2015
GATAACAGCTCCAGTCCCTGGATAACAGCTCCAGTCCCAGGATAACAGCTCCAGTCCCAGGATAACAGCTCCAGTCCCAGGATAACAGCTCCAGTACCTGGATGAGAGGCTGACCGTGACCCCCAGCTTCTCCATGAAGGCTCTCCATACCCGCAATGTGAATTGGTGGCCACAGTCAGAGACAATGTTCTCCGGAAGGCCAATTGTCGGAAAACTTCCCGGATCAGTACCTCAGCGACCTGGAGAGCGATAGGGAGACCAGAGAGAGGGATAAAACGGCAAGATTGGGGGAATCTGTCCACAACAACCATAAGAATTGTGAAACCATCAGACAGGGGAAGATCAGTAACAAAATCTATGGACAGATGGGACCAAGGCCGCTGAGGCATGGGAAGGTAAAGTAGTTTCCCTGCTGGAGTGGGATTGGATGGTGCGGGTGATACCTGGGTATCCAGAGGCGAGGGATGTGTGTGCCCAGGTCAACAGCCGATCTCTTAACCCTCGTGGGGATGTAGATGCGCATCTGGAGGGCAGGTAGCAGGAACCAGGTTCCCTCTCCAGAGCCTGGCGGATGTCCACACCTACGTCCCAAAAACACAGGGCCAACGATACGGGAGGACATGTTGATGGGCTGGAGGAAGGCCTCCGACATCCTGGTCCCCAGGCGGTGATTTTCATGCTTGACCATGAGATGGTTGGTGACGTTGGAGCCACGGGAGGCTGAGGATTACCTTGTGTACAGGTGAGGTTGTGATGAGGTTGTGATGAAGAAGTGAAGGAGTTCCTGGTGCATGGGTCCCACGGTGAGGGTGAGTGGTGCTGTGACATGTGTAATTGTGTCGGATTCCCAATTGGTCACGTATCCAGGCATGGACAGGAAAAGGAGAGGAGAGCGGGTATGAGTAGGCGAGGGCCTGGTCGATGAAGTTCCCAGTGGTACCGAAGTCCACTAGAGCCGTAGAGAAAACACCTGAGGGACAGCCAGCAAGTGAAATGGGAACAAGAACGGGGTTTGAAGGGAAAACGATGATAATGGAATACTCACACCGACCCTAGGAGACGGAAGCTCACGGGGCTGCCCTTCTGCTCTAGAGGCCCACGGGTTAGGATGCACCGGACACCACTGAAGCTGGTGCCCTTTCTGGCCACAATAGGGACAGAGCCACAGCTGTCTCCGGCAACGCCACAGAGAGGTGTGTGGCCGCTACCTCCATGGTTTCAGGCTCTGCCTCAGGGCAGCCAAAGGAGGGAGGTGAGTGTCGAGGTGGACACCGGCGCTCCCGAAGAAGGTTATCCAGACAGATGTCCATCGAGATGAGAGCGTCCAAGGATAATGTTGTCATCCCGACATGCCAACTCCCATCTGGACCTCCTTGCGCAGTCCACTGCTCATTCCATCCGCTGGAGGCTACCACAGTCCGAAAGGTGGTGTGGACACACTTCCGGAGCTGCTCCTTTTCTGCCCTCTGGAGGATGGTCAAAGACCACCCTGAACAGAGCCATGAAACTCTCATAGGAATCCAGCTCCTCCTCTCTCCCAGATAGCCGTAGCCCACTCCAACGCCCGTACGGTCAGCAGGGACCGTGGCAACCTTGGATCTCTCGGTGGCGGGGGCTCCCATCTGACAAGCGAAATAGAGAGAACACTGGAGTAGGAAGCCACGGCATTTCGATGGAGTACCGTCATATTTCTTCCTGGAAGGGCCAGTAGGTCATCACTGACCTGCGAAGGACAGCTGGGGGACTGGCTCACTGTTGCGACCCGTGGTAGGAGGCCCTCTAATAGATGGTGTTCGAGGTCGGTGGAGAACGCGGAGGACCTCCTCCATGACCGTACCAAGTTTCGCCAGCTGGTCGTGGTGTTGATGGAGTAGATGACCTTGTTATTAACCTCTCTAGGGTATGTGGGACAGTAGCGTCTCATGCGTCCCACCTCGTCAACAGCCAGTGAAAGTGCAGGGCGCCAAATTCAAAACAACAGAAATCCCATAATTTAAATTCCTCAAACATACAAGTATTTTACACCATTTTAAAGATACACTTGTAGTAAATCCAGCCAAAGTGTCTGATTTCAAAAAGGCTTTTCAAATGAATTACTATGAAAATTACTATTAAAATCAGACTTTCATTAAATCACACATGAAAGATACCAAAGTAAAGCTACACTGGTTGTGAATCCAGCCAACATGTCAGAATTCAAATAGGCTTTTCGGCAAAGGCAAACAATGCTATTATCTGAAGATAGCACCATTGTAAACAAAGAGAGATAAGCATATTTCAACCCTGCAGGCGCGACACAAAACGCAGAAATAAAAATATGATTAATGCCTTACCTTTGACAAGCTTCTGTTGTTGGCACTCCAATATGTCCCATAAACATCACAAATGGTCCTTTTGTTCGATTAATTCTGTCGATATATATCCAAAATGTCCATTTATTTGGCGCGTTTCATCCAGAAGAACACAGGTTCCAACTTGCTCAAATGTGACGACAAAATATCTCAAAGGTTACCTGTAAACTTTGCCAAAAAATTTCAAACTACTTTTGTAATACAACTTTAGGTATTTTTTAACGTTAATAATCGATCAAATTGAAGACGGGATGATCTGTGTTCAATACAGGATTAAAACCATCTGTAGCCAGCTTTCTGCTCACGCGCTTCTATCTAACAGGACACTTAATGTGACTCTCATTCAAGATGGCCGTACTTCTTCATTACACAAAGGAATAACCTCAACCAATTTCTCAAGACTGTTGACATCCAGTGGAAGCGGTAGGAACTGCAAGCATGTCCCTTAGAAATCTGGTTTCCCAATGAAAACCATTGAAAAGAGAGTGACCTCAAAAAAAAAGATTCTGAATTGTTTGTCCTCAGGGTTTCGCCTGCTAAATAAGTTATGTTATACTCACAGACATGACTCAAACAGTTTTAGAAAATTCAGAGGGTTTTCTATCAAAATATACTAATAATATGCATATCAGAAAGAAGGTGCAGAAGGTCAGTTTAAGGTGCGTGTAATGATGGATTGCTAGGTGTGCGTAATGAGGGTTTCCAGGTGTATGTAATGAAGGTTTCCAGGTGTGTGTAATGATGGGTTGCCAGGTGTATGTAATGAGGGTTGCCAGGTGTATGTAATGAGGGTTGCCAGGTGTATGTAATGAGGGTTGCCAGGTGTATGTAATGAGGGTTGCCAGGTGTATGTAATGAGGGTTGCTAGGTGTGCGTAATGAGGGTTTCCAGGTGTATGTAATGAGGGTTGCTAGGTGTGCGTAATGAGGGTTTCCAGGTATGTGTAATGATGGGTTGCCAGGACCGGTGGTTAGTAGACCGGCGACGTCGAGCACCAGAGCGACAGTAGCTGTGACAGTTGTGTTGGATTTGCCCCAAACATAATGCTTTGTATTCAGAACAAAAAAGTTCATTTATTTTTGCAGTTTTACTTTAGTGCCTTATTGCAAACAGGATCACTCTGTCATTTAGGTTAGTATTGTGGAGTAACTACAATGTTGTTGATCCATCCTCAGTTGTCTCCTATCACAGCCATTAAACTCTGTAACGGTTTTATTAAAGTCACCATTGGCCTCATGGTAAAATCTCTGAGCGGTTTCCTTCCTCTCCGGTAACTGAGTTAGGAAGGACGCCTGTATCTTTGTAGTGACTTGGTGTATTGATACACCATCCAAAGTGTAATTTATTTCTTCACCATGCTCAAAGGGATATTGCATGTTTGCTTTTTTATATTTTTACCCATCTACCAATAGGTGCCCTTCTTTACGAGGCATTGCAAAACCTTTCTGGTCTTTGTGGTTGAATGTGTGTTTGAAATTCACTGCTCCACTGAGGGACCTTACAGATAACTGTATGTGTGGGGTAGATAGATGACGTAGTCATTCATAAATCATGTCTAACACCTATTGCACACAGAGTGAGTCCATGCAACTTATTATGTGACTTGTTAAGCACATTTTTAACCCTGAACTTATTTAGGCTTGCCATAACAAAGGAGTTGAATACTGATTGACTCAAGACATTTCAACTTTTCATTTTTTTATTTTATTCTAAAAACATAATTCCACTTTTGTTTTATGGCCAGTTGTGTGTAGGCCAGTGACACAAAATCTGTAGCACAACAACATGTGGAAAAAGGTCAAGCCTGATGTCCTCTGGCAGACAATTCCAAAGTCTGAMATGCCTTAGTCTCTAATGGCAAATGTGGTGATGAAAATAAATTATGTTATGAAAATAAAGCAATTATATCAATTTCGATCAAATCAGGTGCTTAACCACATTTTGTATTTTTTAAGCACAGCATATTGCATCAAGATATTCCTAAGAAACTCCCTACTTTTATTTGACACATTAAATATTTGCTTTGTAAAATCTAGAACGACCTCAGAGGGTTTTTTTTTTTCTCAAGGTGGCACCTCATAATTTCACAATAACACAACATGTATAGCCTTCATGGTCTTCTTAGCACAACAATTGTTTTTATCATTTACCATGGCCGATGTTTAGATTCTGACTCCCACTCCTGCTCTGAGGCAGAGTAAGTTACCATGGCCGATGTT
>NW_019946127.1:58259-59238 GCF_002910315.2 Salvelinus sp. IW2-2015
AGGCAGAGTAAGTTACCATGGCCGATGTTTAGATTCTGACTCCCACTCCTGCTCTGACGCAAAGCCTGATTCCCCTTGAAGTATTGTCTCATTGCCCTAAACCTGACCGGGCGCGTGCACGCACACATGCACAAACACACACACACACACACACACATCGTCCCTAAGTCTCCTTGACATGGCATTGCCTTGAACCTGACCAGGTCTGATTAGAGCTAGATAGTGTGCTCTAGCGTACGCTACCTACCTGGCTGTCTCTGTGTTCAACAGCCAKGAATAATCAGTAATGACATCCTTGGCTCTGTAACCCCAGTGGGAGGGCCTTGTATCAGACATCACAGGACCTTGCAGCAGATTGTTGAGAATGGACAGCTCAATCGAAGGGACTGGTTGGCTGGTTGTTACCAGATGCTGGGCCTTGATCAGGAAGAGACTGACTTGAGTCACCCGACCGAGCATTGACATCGCTGGTCTGGTGCTTCCTAAGACCTAGGAGCTCTATCTCTCTGTTTATCTCTTGATCGGTCTATCTCTGTATATCTCTCTGTCTATCTCTCTGTTTCTGTCTCTCTTTCTCTCTCTATCTCTCTGTTTATCTCTTAATCGGTATTTCTCTGTCTATCTCTCTGTTTCTGTCTCTGTCTCACTTTCTCCCTCTCTCTCTCTCTTTCTCTCTCTCTCTGTCTATCCCACTCTCTCTCTCTCCATCGCTATGTCGCTCCATCACTCTGTCGCTCCATCACTCTATCGCTCCATCACTCTATCGCTCCATCACTATATCTCTCCATCACTCTATCGCTCCATCACTATATCGCTCATCACTATATCGCTCATCACTCTATCGCTCCATCGCTATCGCTCATCACTCTATCGCTCATCACTCTATCGCTCCACCACTCTATCGCTCCATCACTCTATCTCTCCATCACTCTATCGTTCCATCACTATCTCTCCATCACTATATCGTTCCATCACTCTA
>NW_019946128.1:0-11122 GCF_002910315.2 Salvelinus sp. IW2-2015
AGGAACAACAGGTGTGGTAGATGTGTTAATGTGTGGAACAACAGGTGGTGTTAGATGTGAGGAACAACAGGTGGTGGTAGATGTGGTGATGTGAGGAACAACAGGTGGTGGTAGATGTGTGTGATGTGAGGAAAAACAGGTGGTGGTAGATGTGAGGAACAACAGGTGGTGGTAGATGTGAGGAACAACAGGTGGTGGTAGATGTGGTGATGTGTGGAACAACAGGTGGTGGTAGATGTGGTGATGTGAGGAACAACAGGTGGTGGTAGATGTGGTGATGTGAGGAACAACAGGTGGTGGTAGATGTGAGGAACAACAGGTGGTGGTAGATGTGGTGATGTGAGGAACAACAGGTGGTGGTAGATGTGAGGAACAACGGGTGGTGGTAGATGTGGTGATGTGAGGAACAACAGGTGGTGGTAGATGTGGTGATGTGAGGAACAACAGGTGGTGGTAGATGTGGTGATGTGAGGAGCAACAGGTCTTGGTAGATGTGTTAATGTGAGGAACAACAGGTGGTGGTAGATGTGGTGATGTGAGGAACAACAGGTGGTGGTAGATGTGTTAATGTGAGGAACAACAGGTGGTGGTAGATGTGGTGATGTGAGGACAACAGGTGGTGGTAGATGTGGTGATGTGAGGAACAACAGGTGGTGTTAGATGTGAGGAACAACAGGTGGTGTTAGATGTGTTAATGTGAGGAACAACAGGTGGTGTTAGATGTGTTAATGTGAGGAACAACAGGTGGTGGTAGATGTGGTAATGTGAGGAACAACAGGTGGTGGTAGATGTGTTAATGTGAGGAACAACAGGTGGTGTTAGATGTGGTGATGTGAGGAACAACAGGTGGTGGTAGATGTGAGGAACAACAGGTGGTGGTAAGATGTGTTAATGTGAGGACAAACAGGTGGTGGTAGATGTGGTGATGTGAGGAACAACAGGTGGTGTTAGATGTGGTGATGTGAGGAACAACAGGTGGGTGTAGATTTAAAATAGCATATAATCTCAAATGTTTAACACTATTTAATCTCCTCAAATGTTTAACCTTTTAATCTCCTCAAATGTTTAACACTATTTAATCTCCTCAAATGTTTAACACTATTTAATCTCCTCAAATTGTTATAACACTATATAATCTCCTCAAGCATAACAGCATATAATCTCCTCAAATGTTTATAATAGCATGAATTTTTACAAAAAAAATTATTTCACCTTTATTTAACCAGGTAGGCTAGTTGAGAACAAGTTCTCATTTGCAACTGCGACCTGGCCAAGATAAAGCAAAGCAGTTTGACACATACAACAACACAGAGTTACACATGGAATAAACAAAACATACAGTCAAAAATACAGTAGAAAATAAGTCTATATACAATGTAAAGGCAAAAAAGGCCATGGCGGCGAGGTAAATACAATATAGCAAGTAAAACACTGGAATGGTAGATTTGCAGTGGAAGTAGAAATAGCAAAGTMGAAATAGAAATAATGGAGTGCAAAGGAGCAAAATAAATAAATAAATACAGTAGGGGAAGAGGTAGTTGTTTGGGCTAAATTATAGATGGACTATGTACAGGTGCAGTAATCTGTGAGCTGCTCTGACAGGCAGGCAGTGTTTCTCAGCCAGTTGAAATCATGAATCAGCTGGGGTAACAATTTAACTTTACGTCCGTCCCCTCGCCCCGGGYGCGAACCAGGGACCCTCTGCACACATCAACAACAGTCACCCACGAAGCGTCGTTACCGATCGCTCCACAAAGGCCACGGCCCTTGCAAGGGGAACCACTACTTCAAGTCTCAGAGCAAGTGACGTCACCGACTGAAAGGCTGCTAGCGTGCACCACCGCTACCTAGCTAGCCATTTCACATCGGTTACACTGGCATCATTTTTATGGATAAATACAAAGAAATATCAATTGAAAAAAGGTAAAACGAAACAAAGTGCAGCTAGTTTGCGGTCTTTCCAGCTTCGGTTTGAAGTGATTGTGTTAGCTGTGTTGTTGGCTAGCTGTGTTGTTGCCTAGCTCCTCTGAACAACAGTGTCCTGATGAGAGAGCACATGTTCTATGCCAGGTGAAATCGTGCCTCATTAGCACATTGTTATGGAAGTATCCAAATAAATGTCACTAGAAAACAGCTTAAACAAATGCAAATGTGGCTAATTTGTAGTTATTCTGTCTGCACTCTTTGACGTGACTGTAAGTTAGCTGTAGTTGGCTAGCTAGCAAACAAGGGTTAAGAACGTTGCCAGCCAGTATGGCAATGGAACATTTAGAATGAACGACTGGGTCGCGCCCATAGATACAGAACAAAAAGACTGAACGACTGGGTCGCGTCTCTGGCAACCGAACCGATAGAACGAACGACTAGCCACCCAAAAGATGAAGTGTGTTTATTTTTTTTACCTTTATTTAACTAGGCAAGTCAGTTGAGAACAGATTCTTATTTTCAATGACGACCTAGGAACAGTGGGTTAACAGAACGACAGATTTTTACCTTGTCAGCTCGGGGATTCGATCTTGCAACCTTTCAGTTTCTAGTCCAACGCTCTAAACACTAGGCTACCTGCCGCCCCCATATAACGGATGACTGCAGGGTGCAAACTCAATCAAGGTGGAAATTCAACCTGAGATGTATAGCGCCCAAATGCACTCCTGGTTGAGATGGTTGAGAGAATGCCAAGTGTGCAAAGCTGTCATCAAGGCAAAGGGCGGCTACTTTGAAGAATCTAAAATCTAAAATATATTTTGATTTTGATTTGTTTAACACTTTTTTTGGTTACTACATGATTCCATGTGTGTTATTTCATAGTTTTGATGTCTTCACTATTATTCTACAATGTAGAAAATAGTAAAAATAAAGAAAAACCCTTGAATGAGTAGGTGTGTCCAAACTGACTGGTACTGTATGTGTATATGTACATATGTATGTATATTATTGTACTGCTCCAGGGATATAATTATTGTTTGGATAACCTTATTTACTATTATGTATTGATTTTTACCTTTAATGCAGAGAACACCGGAAGAAGAATGATCATTTATTTACCACAGTTAATTATTGTAATGTTTGTGTCAATTAATCCCATAAGGAATGGGTTGCCAATTGGCAACACAACGTATCCATAACAACAGGTAATGCGTCTCTCTGGGTCAACCACAACGTATCCATAACAACAGGTAATGCGTCTCTCTGGGGTCAACACAACGTATCCATAACAACAGGTAATGCTTCTCCTGGGGTCAACACAACGTATCCATAACACAGGTAATGCGTCTCTCTGGGGTCAACACAACGTATCCATAACAACAGGTAATGCTTCTCCCTGGGGTCAACACAACGTATCCATAACAACAGGTAATGCTTCTCCCTGGGGTCAACACAACGTATCCATAACAACAGGTAATGCTTCTCCTGGGGTCAACACAACGTATCCATAACAACAGGTAATGCTTCTCCCTGGGGTCAACACAACGTATCCATAACAACAGGTAATGCTTCTCCCTGGGTCAACACAACGTAATGCTCCTGGGTACACACGTACCATAACAACAGGTAATGCTTCTCTCTGGGTCAACACAACGTATCCATAACAACAGGTAATGCTTCTCCCTGGGGTCAACACAACAACAACAGGTAATGCGTCTCTCTGGGGTCAACACAACGTATCCATAACAACAGGTAATGCTTCTCCCTGGGGTCAACACAACGTATCCATAACAACAGGTAATGCGTCTCTCTGGGGTCAACACAACGTATCCATACAAACAGGTAATGCTTCTCCCTGGGGTCAACACAACGTATCCATAACAACAGGTAATGCGTCTCTCTGGGGTCAACACAACGTATCCATAACAACAGGTAATGCGTCTCTCTGGGGTCAACACAACGTATCCATAACAACAGGTAATGCTTCTCCCTGGGTCAACACAACGTATCCATAACAACAGGTAATGCGTCTCTCTGGGTAACACAACGTATCCATAACAACAGGTAATGCTTCTCCCTGGGGTCAACACAACGTATCCATAACAACATATTCATAACGAGAGGTAAACAGACAGGTGTAGGTGTCAGTCAGGTCCAACATTCACTTGGACTCTTCTGTTTAAATAACGAATTCATCAATGATCCACTAGTGTATACCATTTGAGCTAGTGTATACCATTTGAGCTAGTGTATACCATTTGAGCTAGTGTATACCATTTGAGCTAGTGTATACCATTGAGCTATTGGTATACCATTTGAGCTAGTGTATACCATTTGAGCTAGTGTATACCATTTGAGCTAGTGTATACCATTTGAGCTAGTGTATACATTTGAGCTAGTGTATACATTTGAGCTAGTGTATAGTGTATACCAGGAGGAAATTCTTCCTCCTGGGACATTTCCCAGGACCCCACAAGGACAAAGGCTATTTTTTTTAGGTTTAAGGTTAGGTTAAATAGGATTTTGAATGGAAATCAATTTTAGGTCCCCACAAGGATAGTAAACTGTGTGTGGCTGTTACAGAGAAGGTCTGAATTCCTACAGCATGCATGAACCCCAGGGTTACATCTGTGAGGACAGAGGGGTATCGAGTGACAGCAAACCGTTTGTGACAGACAGCCGGGCGTGTGTCTGCTCTTTCTAAGACAGAAGTTAAACACAGACCACTTCCTTATCACGCAAGACAAGTATGCAACATTACACTGTTGTTGCTCAAACACAGAGAGGTGTTTTTCTTGTAGAATAGGCATATGTCAGTTTAATATTCTGTCATTATACCAGTGTTGGCTATTGGATGCAAGCAAAACAAACATTTTGGGGGGAGTTTTCCTGACACAGATTAGGCCTAGTCATGGACTTAAAAACAAGCTTAATGGAGAATCTCAATTGAAAATGATTTCTTCCAGGACTTTATCTATGTCCAGGAACCGTACCCTAGCATCACAGGGTTGCTGTTCCCAGGGATAGGGTTAACCCTGGATGAGTCCTAAGATACGTCCATGCGTGTCTGTTCCCAGCGTTAGGGTTAACCCTGGACGAGTCCTAAGATAGGTCCATGTGTGTCTGTTCCCAGGGATAGGGTTAACCCTGGACGAGTCCTAAGATAGGTCCATGTGTGTCTGTTCCAGCGTTAGGGTTAACCCTGGACGAGTCCTAAGATGTGTCTGTTCCCAGCGTTAGGGTTAACCCTGGACGAGTCCTAAGATACGTCCATGTGTGTCTGTTCCCAGGGATAGGGTTAACCCTGGATGAGTCCTAAGATACGTTCATGCGTGTCTGTTCCAGCGTTAGGGTTAACCCTGGACGAGTCCTAAGATGTGTCTTGTTCCCATCGTTAGGGTTAACCCTGGACGAGTCCTAAGATACGTCCATGTGTGTCTGTTCCCAGCGTTAGGGTTAACCCTGGATGAGTCCTAAATAGGTCCATGTGTGTCTGTTCCCAGCGTTAGGGTTAACCTGGACGAGTCCTAAGATACGTCCATGTGTGTCGGTTCCCAGCGTTAGGGTTAACCCTGGATGAGTCCTAAGATACGTCCATGTGTGTCTGTTCCCAGCGTTAGGGTTAACCCTGGACGAGTCCTAAGATGTGTCTGTTCCCAGCGTTAGGGTTAACCCTGGACGAGTCCTAAGATACGTCCATGCGTGTCTGTTCCCAGGGATAGGTTAACCCTGGATGAGTCCTAAGATACGTCCATGTGTGTCTGTTCCCAGCGTTAGGGTTAACCCTGGATGAGTCCTAAGATACGTCCATGTGTGTCTGTTCCCAGGGATAGGGTTAACCCTGGATGAGTCCTAAGATACGTCCATGCGTGTCTGTTCCCAGCGTTAGTGTTAACCCTGGATGAGTCCTAAGATACGTCCATGTGTGTCTGTTCCCAGCGTTAGTGTAAACCCTGGACGAGTCCTAAGATGTGTCTGTTCCCAGCGTTAGGGTTAACCTTGGATGAGTCCTAAGATACGTCCATGTGTGTCTGTTCCCAGGGATAGGGTTAACCCTGGACGAGTCCTAAGATACGTCCATAGCGTGTCTGTTCCCAGCGTTAGGGTTAACCCTGGATGAGTCCTAAGATACGTCCATGCCAGAAGGATGCACATGTAAAGCATGCTGCTACTGGAGTATAGACACACCGGCCTGTTACCTACACCAACATAGCAACCATTCATTGATCCGGAAAGCTCCACACAGTTAACCTGCCTTTAACAGGGCCAGGGACTGTAATGTCATCCAGATATGACACATTAAATCATGATGCTTTGACTGTAGGGTCTGTTTGATGACTGTCGGTCTTAAATACTTCTCTGAGATTTTCTCTTTTCAACTTCAAAAATATGGGTGGGTAGATATTCACCCAGAATTGTTATTTCAGTACATTTTACGGTTCGAAAACTTCGACATGCATGTCATCATGCAATTCTGTCAAATCAAATTTGACTGAAGGGGTTGAGAGCGAATCAGACTCACTGTGTCTGGGGGAACAGCGGTTGACTCACTGTGTCTGGGGGAACAGCGGTTGACTCACTGTGTCTAGGGGAACAGCGGTTGACTCACTGTGTCTAGGGGAACAGCGGTTGACTCACTGTGTCCGGGGGAACAGCGGTTGACTCACTGTGTCTAGGGGAACAGCGGTTGACTCACTGTGTCTAGGGGAACAGCGGTTGGCTCACTGTGTCTGGGGGAACAGCGGTTGGCTCACTGTGTCTAGGGGAACAGCGGTTGACTCACTGTGTCTGGGGGAACAGCGGTTGATCTTCTTCCTGTACGGACGATTCACCTGGGACATTCACAAATGGGTCGCGGATCCATTCCTTCTCCTTCGTGGTTCTTTGGCGGTTGGAAGTAACGCTCAAACTCCGTTGACAGTGAAGCTAGGTGATCGCGCACCAGTTGGGAGAAAGACAGCCCAGTCTCAGTTTCTCCCATAATCCCTGCTAATGTTTGGAACATTTCAAATGTGCCCCTGTCCACTCGCCATCCCCACAGTTCCAGTTTGGCTTTGAATGCAGCCACTTTATCTGCCAACTTAAAGACAGCTGTCATTCTCCCCTGAAGTGACAGATTGAGTTCGTTGAGCAGGTTTAATAAAACAGGTAAGCGACCCGTTCCTCATCATTGAAATGTGTTGCCAGTGGTGACTTTTTTTCTGAAAGAAATTTCTGTAACTCAAACACTCTGGCGATCTCCCCCTGGATAGTCATCTGACTTCTGTGTGAGAGAGAGCGAAGAGAGAAGAGAAGAGAAAGAGAAGAGAAGAAAGAGAAGGCATTTGTGCTGTGCGTCCATTTCCTCACGAAGCTGCCCAAACAGATGCGCGTTAAGGGCTTATGCTTTGATGTGATTGATAGCTTTAATAACATCATTTAATACCACGGTAAATTCAGGTGACATTTTTCGGCTAGCCAGCATTTCTCTGTGAATGACACAGTGCGTAGACTCACATTCAGGCGCAACCTCTTTAACCCGGGTAGTGAAACCAGACAGCCGTCCAGTCATGGCAGCAGCCCGTCCGTGCATACGGCAACACAGAATGACCAATCAAATTTTCCTGACATGTAATCATCCAAAGACTTGAGTAGTTCTGCGGCCGTTGTGTTGGTCGGCAGGGACAACGCACACAACATACCCTCACGCACATCATCCTGAAATATATATCGTACATCAACAAGCAGTATTGCCTTGTTGTCGACGTCGGTAGATTCGTCAACCTGGATTGGTCACCTGGTCACCACGGTGACACATTAAGCCTCTCTAAAAATTGTGCCTCAACGTCCTCCGCTCTTCATCAATTCGCCTAGTGACGGTGGTAGAAGAACGAGGAACCTGTGCTATCTTCTTAGCTGCAGCATCTCCTAAGAGTTCACGTCTAAATGTCCTTAGCAGCAGGTAGAATCAACTCCTCGCCAATATGAAATGCTTCTTGGCTTAGCAATACGGCTAGCATGACGCTCTCAGTGCAGCCACGTTTGTGATGCGGTGGCTTTCAAGACTTGCGTCTGTCCTTTCTTTGTTCACGTTTTTCTTTTCTCAAAAATTCAACAGTTTGTCTTTAAGTGCAGGTGCTTGGATCGATGTGCCGAAGCAGTTTTGAGGGCTTCATTGACTCGTTAGATAGCCTATCTCCACATACTACGCACAGGGGGCTTGGAGCATGCGAGTCGCCTGTCGCAATACAGCCATATTTTAGATAGGACTCAACCTCATTCAATAGAAATATGATTTCTTTTTTTTTCAGTCTCGGCTCTGCTGTCTCTGGCTCGACATCGTCGTTGGGTTTTTATCCTAAATTAAATCTAGAATCGGCTTCCTATATTGCAACAAAGCATCCTTCACTCATGCTGCCAAACATACCCTCGTAAAACTGACCATCCTACCGATCCTCGACTTCGTGATGTCATCTATAAAATAGCCTCCAACACCCTACTCAACAAACTGGATGCAGTCTATCACAGTGCCATCCGTTTTGTCACCAAAGCCCCATATACTACCCACCACTGCGACCTGTATGCTCCTCGTTGGCTGGCCCTCGCTTCATACTCGTCGCCAAACCACTGGCTACAGGTTATCTACAAGTCCTCTGCAGGTAAAACCCCGCCTTATCTCAGCTCACAGGTCACCATAGCAGCACCCACCCGTAGTACGCGCTCCAAGCAGGTAATATCTACTGGTCACCCCAAAGCACCTCTCCTTACAGTTCCCTGCTGCCAATGACTGGAACGAATTGCAAAAATACTCAACTGAAGCTGGAGACTCATATCTCCCTCACTAGCTTTAAGCACCAGCTGTCAGAGCAGTTCACAAATCACTGCACCTGTACATAGCCCATTTGTAAACAGCCCATCCAACTACCTCATCCCCATACTGTATTTATTTATCTTGCTCCTTTGCACCCCAGTATCTCTACTTGCACATTCATCTTCTGCACATCTACCATTCCAGTGTTTAATTGCTATATTGTAATTACTTCGCCACCATGGCCTATTTTATTGCCTTAACTCCCTTATCTTACCTCATTTGCACTCACTGTATATAGACTTTTTGTTTCCTTTTGTTCTAATGTATTATTGATTGTATGTTTTGTTTATTCCATGTGTGTCGAATTGCTATGCTTTATCTTCGCCAGGTTGCAGTTGTAAATGAGAACTTGTCCTCAACTGGCCTACCTGTTTAAATTAAAAAAATAAAATTTACAAAAATCTCCCTTACCCCTTCCGAAGAAGCTCTCCAGCGACGTTTGTTTTTATTCACGTCAGCTAACGTAGCTAGCTAGTACAAAGTTGCCCGGGCAACACATCTCACTCAGACCGTGATGAACTCGATTCGCGCTAATTACTCAAGTTCAAACCCTGTAAACTGTTGTGGGCGTGACAGAGATGTGAGAAAAGGACCAACAGACTCAGTTCAATGTAATTACTACACAAATAGCCTATATTTGTATATAATTATTATTTTAAATTAGTTATTTATCCTTTCTGTGCGGCACGGTAGCGAATGTGCCGTGCCCCGATACCGGTCCGCGGCCCGGTGGTTGGGGACCGCTGCTCTAGTGTACAATCTGTCCTCATCTGAGGCATCATGGAAACTATTGGTCTCTTGAGTTTTTTGGACCTAAAGATGTCTGAAAGGGTGTTGTGAGAATCATTGGTTTGCAGAGAAAATATCTAGTTATCACGAGACAGTGTTATGTTGTTAGACAATCGGTGTACTGTGGGCTGCCTATCAGTCTGGTTCATCTTTGCTGTTCATTTAAGAGCATCTGACTTCAGGGTTCATTAGCCAAACGCTGCAGATAGGAATGCCATGAAAAGAGAGGACATGATATCCTCTATAGGTCAGAGAGCCGACACGACATCCTCTATAGGTCAGAGAGCTGACACGATACCCTCTATAGGTCAGAGAGCTGACATGATACCCTCTATAGGTCAAAGAGCTGACATGATATCCTCTCTTATAGGTCAGAGAGCGTGACATGAATATCCTCTATAGTCAGAGAGCTGACATGTACCGATAGCGACGCACGTCCTCTATAGGTCAGATAGACTGACATGATACCCTCTATAGGTCAAGAGCCGCAGACATGATACCCTCTATAGGTCAAAGAGCTGACATGATATCCCTCTATAGGTCAGAGAGCTGACATGATATCTCTATAGAGTCAGGAGCTGACATCGATACCCTCTATAGGTCAGAAGAGCTGACATGATACCCTCTCAAGGTCAAAAGAGCTGAACATGATATCGCTCTACTAGGTAAGCAGAGCTGACATGATATCCTCTATAGGTCAAAGAGCTGACATGATACCCTCTATAGTGCAGAGAGCTGACATGATATCCTCTATAGGTCAGAGAGCTGACACGTATACCTGCCTATACGGTAGGAAGAGCTGACATGATACCCTCTATAAGGTAAGAGCTGACATGATATCCTCTATAAGGTCAGAGAGCTGACATGATATCCTCTATAGGTCAGAGAGCTGACATGAACTACCCTCTTATAGGTCAGAGGAGCTGACATGATACTCCTCATAGGTCAGAGAGCTGACACGATACCCTCATATAGGTCAGAGAAGCTGACACCGACTTACCTCTAGTAGGTCAGAGAGCTGACACGATACCCTCTATAGTCAGAGAGCTGACATTGATACCCTCTATAGGTCAGAGAGCTGACAGATATCCTCTATAGGTCAGAGAGATGACATGATATTCCTCTATAGGTCCAGAGAGATGACATGATACCCTCTATAGGTCAGAGAGCCGACATGATATCCTCTATAGGTCAGAGAGATGACATGATACCCTCTATAGGTCAGAGAGCTGACATGATATCCTCTATAGTTCAGAGAGCTGACACAATACCCTCTAAGGTCAGAGAGCCGACATATCTCTACCTATAAAGAGATGTATGTGTTTACGTAAGCATATTTCTATCTGAATGTTCCAAAAACATCCTGCTGAACGTGCCCCTGGTGTTGTATATATGTGTGGTGAAATGACATTCAACATTCGTGTTTGGTACAGCACCAACCAAGGTTTATTATTCAAACATGCTTCATCTTCCCAACAATATCTGTGCAAGGACATATCTTATGTACGCATAGAGGTAACGTAGGTCTGTCATGGACATTTATAGTACTGATACAAT
>NW_019946128.1:11147-20134 GCF_002910315.2 Salvelinus sp. IW2-2015
GATACCCTCTATAGGTCAGAGAGCTGACATGATACCCTCTATAGGTCAGAGAGCTGACAYGATATCCTCTATAGGTCAGAGAGATGACATGATATCCTCTATAGGTCAGAGAGATGACATGATACCCTCTATAGGTCAGAGAGCCGACATGATATCCTCTATAGGTCAGAGAGATGACATGATACCCTCTATAGGTCAGAGAGCTGACATGATATCCTCTATAGTTCAGAGAGCTGACACAATACCCTCTATAGGTCAGAGAGCCGACATATCTCTGACCTATAGAAGAGATGTTTGTTGTACGTAAGCATATTTCTATCTGAATGTTCCAAAACATCCTGCTGAACGTGCCCCTGGTGTTGTATATATGTGTGGTGAAATGACATTCAACATTCTGTTTGGTACAGCACCACCAAGGTTTATTATTCACATGCTTCATCTTCCCAAACAATATCTGTGTCAAGGCACATATCTTATGTACTGCATAGAGGTAACATTAGGTCTGTCTGACATTTAGTAGTACTGATAAATATTCATAGTGATATTTCACACACTGGTTCCCAACATGTGGTCCGAGAAGGTACTGCAAATTCCTTGAAAATGAAGGAAAATGGTCTCTTCCCCTTCAGGTCCTGCTCCAGGATGGGAAGTAGTTGGTGGCTATCTTGGTTTACTTATTCTTTGGTCTGGGTGGTGAGGCTTGAGGGTGTATCTTTGGTCTACAATCTAGTGGTTGATGGAGTGTTGGTGTATCTTTGGTAAACAGCATGCTGATCCCGTTGAGTCTCATAAGTGATAGGGGAATGTGTGGATCTTTGGTCTCTTGGTTTACAATGGGTCTTTACATAGGGAGTGTGTACCTGTATGCTTGCCATCTCACTTGGGACTGTGTGTCTGGTCCCTAGTTACCATTGTTGGCCTGGTGTGTGTGTGGTCCCTAGTTACCATTGTTGGCCTGGTGTGTGTGTGGTCCCTAGTTACCATTGTTGGCCTGGTGTGTGTGTGGTCCCTAGTTACCATTGTTGTCCTGGTGTGTGTGGTCCCTAGTTACCATTGTTGGCCTGGTGTGTGTGGTCCCTAGTTACCATTGTTGGCCTGGTGTGTGTGGTCCCTAGTTGCCATTGTTGGCATGGTGTTTTTGGTATATATCCAGGTACTCCTGGACGTCGCTAGGTGACCCCAGCACCACGGGAACTCTCTGGTGGATGTTGATTGGCTGGATGTCCAGGACGTTCTGACTTCCTGTGGTTGCCATACCGCCCGCCTGCTCGATGATGAACGCCATGGGGTTGCACTCGTACAGCAGACGCAGCTAGAACACAGAGAACAGAGAATATTACAGAATATCTTCCCAATATTGCGTTACACCCCCTTTTCCCCCTCAGAACAGCCTCAATTCGTCAAGGTGTCCAAAGCGTTCCACAGGGATGCTGGTCCATGTTGGCAGCTCCGCCWTACAGGTTGCAAAATAGTTGGGAGATTTTTGATGTACCGATTCCATGCCACATTTTTTATGAACTGATACACAAAACACCAGATTCAAAACGTCGTTTTCCATTTGAAATGATTATACAAAAATCTTGCAACCAATAGAATGTTTTGTATATGATGGATACAACCATCCCAGCTCTGTAGATTTTGCTGCGAAGAGAATGATTAGTTCGCTTGTTTTGGTGCTGTCCTCATGTGGCTTGTTTTTGGTCACAGGTTCAGGAATGGCTGAAGAATTGAAACATTTACCTGGAGCCAACTCTCCAAATAGCCTGCTAGGTGATTTGAAAAGCCATAGTCAATCGATCAATAATACTCAGTAAAAATGTTCATCCTTAATTTACAATCTGTATGAGAATAGAAAGACTCACAACTTTTGTGAAACATCACAGTACAGCGGAAAAATATGGCAGCTAGAAATCAAACTGGATGGAGATAGATGGGAGGGGTTGAGGGGAGCTGAAGGATGGGACTGGATGGTGTTCAGAGATAGATGGGAGGGGTTGAGGGGAGCTGAAGGATGGGACTGAATTTGGTCAGAGATAGATGGGAGGGTTGAGGGAACGCTTGAAGGAATGGGTACCTGGATGAGTGTTCAGAGATAGTATTGGGACGGGTTGAGGGAGCTGAAAGGATGGGAACTGGATGGTCGTTACGACGATAGATGGGAGGTCCGGTTGAGGAGGGAAACTGAACAGGCTAGGGACTGGATCGGTAGATTGCAACAGAAACGAGGTAGAAGTGGGGAGGGGGTTAGAGGGGGAGCATGAGAGAGAATGGAGAACTGAAGAAGGAAAGATGGGGTAGTTCTAGCATGGAATAACAGAAGGTGAGGAGGAATGGAAGGAGAGGAACGCTAGAGAGAGGAATGGGAATCTGGGGAATGGAGTGGATGGGTGCGAGAGGATAGGGATGGGAAGGGGTTGAGGGGGAGCTAGGGGATGAGAACGTGAGGATGGTGATTAGGAGGATAGGAGGGAAGTGGGTGAGTATAGAGAGGAGAATTGGGGGGGAAGCTGAAAAAGGAATGAGACCTGAGGTAGGCTAGTTCAGAAGGAGGATAAAAGGAAGGTGGGGAGGGTGTGTTGAGGGTGAGCTGAAAGGACGGGACTAGAAAAGCAAACAAAGATAAGGCTATTGAAAATAACTGTGTCCGTAAAATGTATACACACACCAAACAAAACACCTTGCAATGATAATTACTGAGTTACAGTTCATATAAGGAAACCAAATACATTCATTAGGCCCTAATCTATGAATTTCACATGACTGGGCAGGGGCACAGCCAAACTCAGAATACATTTCTATCCTACACAAAAGGGCTTGAATCAACTCCTCAGTTTAGTCAGCTGTCAAGATGATTCCGCACTTGAAGAAGCCAGATGTGGAAGTCCTGGGCTGGCGGTGGTTACACGTGGTCTGCGTTGATGTCGTTGTGAGGCCGGTTGGATACACCTGCCAAATTCTCTAAAATGACGTTGGAGGCGGCTTATGGTAGAGAAATGCACATTCAATTCTCTGGCGGATATTCCTGCAGTCAGCATGCCAATTGCACGCTTCCTCAAAACTGGACATCTGTGGCATTGCGTTGTGACAAAACTGCACATTTTAGAGTTTGCCTTTTTATTGTCCCCAGCACAAGGTACACCTGTGTAATGAGCATGCTGTTTAATCAGCTTCTTGATATGCCACACCTGTCAGGTGGATGGATTATCTTGGCAAAGGAGAAATGCTCACTAACAGGGATAGAAACAAATTTGAGCACAAAATATGAGAGAAATAAGTGTGTTGTGCGTATGGAACATTTCTGGGATCATTTTTTTCAGCTCATGAAACCAACACTATACGTGTTGCGTTTAGTTTTTTTGTTCTGTATAAACAGGAAGTAGAAGCCTAAGTGTTGTTATCCATTAGTTTACTCCAGTTAGGGGAGGGGTGGTAGGGGTTAGGGGACAATAATAAATGAGGAACATATATTTTTCAACAGAACCACATCCTTACACACAACCTTCACTGTTGTGACAAGAGTAAAACACCACCTCCTACTTAACCAGAAGCTACAGCTCTTCTGCTTTAAGCAATGGAGGAGATGAACACACATTGACCCTCCACATTAGGAAACTAAACTAGCCAGGACACAAAAGCTACAACACAATGAGAGCATGCAACATCTTTCCCTTGAGAGGGTTAGAGGTCAGGGCCCACCTTTCCCTTGGGGCTCTTGACGTTAGCAGGGTAGAGGAAGATTCCTCCGTAGACCAGGGTCCTGTGGACGTCTGCTACCATAGAACCCACATAGCGGGCACCGTACGGGGCACTGCCATCCTGAGACACAGAGTAAGGGTTAGCCCCTGAACCACAAACACAGTTACACTGTCGAAGTAGTTAGCCCATAACAGGGGGACATTTCACCATTGTAGCTGTTCTGTATACTGCCAGTTTTAGATGTTTATGAGAAAATAATCTCAAGGAACTACTTTGGCTAAACGCAACCCTAACCTCGGGGAACTACTGTGTGTGCTTGTACCTCGGGGAACTACTGTGTGTGCGCATGTACCTCGGGGAACTACTGTGTGTGCGCATGTACCTCGGGGAACTACTGTGTGTGCGCATGTACATCGGGGAACTACTGTGTGTGCGCATGTACCTCGGGGAACTACTGTGTGTGCGCATGTACCTCGGGGAACTACTGTGTGTGCGCATGTACCTCGGGGAACTTCTTCTTTTGCAGGTACTCCGTGACAGCGGGGTCAAAGTATTTGGCGTATCCTTCATTCAGACTGTAGATATTCCCTTTCGGTTTGATCTTTAGATCTCTGTCCACCAGAATGAACTCACCTATGGCCTGACAGAGACAGATACATAAACATGAATGATCCTATCACCAGACAGACAGCTGGATAGATAAACATGAATGATCCTATCACCAGACAGACAGCTGAATACATAAACATGAATGATCCTATCACCGGACAGAGACAGATACATAAACTTGAATGATCCTATCACCGGACAGAGACAGATACATAAACTTGAATGATCCTATCACCGGACAGAGACAGATACATAAACATGAATGATCCTATCACCGGACAGACAGCTGGATACATAAACTTGAATGGCAGGTCCAGTAAGAGTTATAACAGCTGCAGTGGTGTGGGTAGAGGACGGTACTCAAGGGGACAAGCAGTAGTTGACTTCCTGCCCGGTAGTGGGTGTGTACTGACCGGGTCCAACATGAAGCAGTTGACCCCCTGCCCAGTGGACAGTACCATCATGGTGGCACTGCCATAGAGGGCGTATCCGGCGGCAACGATGTTCCTACCGGGCTGCAGCGCGTCGTTCTCACACGGGTCATCCTCTGTCGTCTGGAAGACACACCGGACAATTGGTTGATTGATTTGATCATAAAAAAAAAATGGTAAGAAACTGGATGCGAACCTTTTGGAAATAACTGTATTTCTGCATAAATTAGTCCTAAAATTTTATCTGATTTTTATCTAGGTCACAACAATAAACAAACACCGTCCGCTTAACGTATAATTGTTTGCGTGTTACTAGTTTTTCATGTCTTTATTGAACACACCGTGTAAAGATTCACAGTGCAGGGTGGGAAAAGTATGTGAACCCTTGGATTTAATAACTGGTTGACCCTCCTTTGGCAGCAATAACCTCAACCAAACGTTTTCTGTAGTTCCGGATCAGACCTGCACAACGGTCAGGAGGAATTTTGGACCATTCCTCTTTACAAAACTGTTTCAGTTCAGCAATATTATTGGGAAGTCTGGTGTGAACCGCTCTCTGGAGGTCATGCCACAGCATCTCAATCGGGTTGAGGTCAGGACTGACTGGGCCAAGGTGTATTTTCTTCTGTTGAAACCATTTTGTTGTTGATTTACTTCTGTGTTTTGGGTCGTTGTCCTGTTGCATCACCAAACTTCTGTTGAGCTTCAATTGGCGGACAGATATCAAGACATTTTGCAGGAGAATGTTAGGCTAAACTTGGGAATCCATTTTTCCTTTGATGATAGCAAGCTGTCCAGGCCCTGAGGCAGCAAAGCAGCCCCAAACCATGATGCTCCCTCCACCATACTTTACAGTTGGGCTGAGGGTTTTGATGTTGGTGTGCTGTGCCTTTTTTTCTCCACACATGGTGTTGTGTTCCTTCCAAACAACTCAACTGTAGTTTCATCTGTCGACAGAATATTTTGCCAGTAGCGCTGTGGAACATCCAGGTGCACTTTTGCAAACTTCAGACGTGCAGCAATGTTTTTTTTGGACAGCAGTGGCTTCTTCCGTGGTGCCCTCCCATGAACACCATTCTTGTTTAGTGTTTTACGTATCGTAGACTCGTCAACAGAGATGTTAGCATGTTCCAGAGATTTCTGTAAGTCTTCAGCTGACACTCTAGGATTCTTCTTAACCTCATTGAGCATTCTGCGCTGTGCTCTTGCAGTCATCTTTGTAGGACGGCCACTCCTGGGGAGAGTAGCAACAGTGATGAACTTTCTCCATTTATAGACAATTTGTCTTACCGTGGACTGATGAACATCAAGGCTTTTAGAGATACATTTGTAACCGTTTCCAGCTTTATGCAAGTCAACAATTCTTAATCTTAGGTCTTCTGAGATCTCTTTTGTTCGAGGCATGGTTCACATCAGGTAATGCTTCTTGTGAATAGCAACAAAATAAAATTGTGAGTATTTTTTATAGGGCAGGGCAGCTCTAACCAACATCTCCAATCTCATCTCACTGATTGGACTCCAGGTTAGTTGACTCCTGACTCAAATGATCTTTTGGAGAAGTCATTAACCGAGGGGTTCACATACTTTTTCCAACCTACACAGTGATTAAATGTATAATTTCTGTGTTATTAGTTTAAGCACACTGTGTTTGTCTATTGTTGTGACTTAGATGAAGATCAGATCAGATTGTATGCAGAAATCCAGGTAATTCCAAAGGGTTCACATACTGTTTCTTGCCGCTGTATAAGCTAAATACATTAGGTCTCAATGAAGCACTTTATAGAACACATACATACATATAAACCCAGCCTGGTCAAACACACTGACCGTGAGATATGGCTCCTGCAGAGAAACCTATAGAATACAGACCTTTCTAAAGACGGCGAAGATGGTGCCGATGGAAGCCAAGCAGTCGATGTTGGAGGAACCATCCAGAGGGTCAAAACACACAATGTATTTACCCTGGAGGAGACCAGAGAAAAATTATAATTTGTATTATGTTCATCAGTGCAGGGATAGTCCACATTTTGGTTCTATCTGGTGGGTTGCCCCCCCCCCCCCTGCTCTAAACAGAAATGCTGCCAGAATTTTAATAACTTTTGGTCCAATAACTAACCTTTGTCTTGTTCTACTATCGTCCCTCTGACACCAGAACAACAACAGCGTTAGTTACCTGTCTGTCTGGTTCTACTATGATGGCTGTGTCATCCTCCTCTGACACCAGGACACAGGATGTGAAGGAGGATTTGATCATGTTGATAACCAGGTTGTTAGACAGGATGTCCAGCTTCTTCACCTGGTCCCCCGTCACATTGGTGCTGCCCGCTATGCCATACCTGGGAAGACGAGAGGAGACAGTTAGTACTAGAGGTCGACCGATTAATTAGGGCCGATTTCAAGTTTTCATAACCATCAGATTTTTTATTTTATTTTTTATTTTTTTTACCAAGGCAAGTCAGTTAAGAACATATTCTTATTTTCAATGACGGCCTAGGAACGATGGGTTAACTGCCTTGTTCAGGGGCAGAACGGCAGATTTTTACCTTGTCAGCTCGGGGATTCGATCTTGCAACCTTACAGTTAACTAGTCCAACGCTCTAACCACCTACCTCTCATTGCACTCCATGAGGAGCCTGCCTGTTACGCGAATGCAGTAAGAAGCCAAGGTAAGTTGCTAGCTAGCATTAAACTTATAAAAAACAAATCAACTACACATGGTTGATGATATTACTAGTTTATCTAGCGTGTCCTGCGTTGCATATAATCGATGCGGTGCACATTCGTGAAAAAGGACTGTCGTTGCTCCAACGTGTACCTAACCATAAACATCAATGCCTTTCTTAAAATCAATACACAAGTATATATTTTTAAACCTGCATATTTAGTTAATATTGCCTGCTAACATGTAGGTAATGTGAGTTTGTTTTGTGAAAGAGCATTGGTCAACTAAACCCAGCATCCATCATCAACAGACAGGATAATCTGTCTCTCATTAAGAGAGACGTACAGTTGAAGTCAGAAGTTTACATACACCTTAGCCAATAAACTGAAGTTGAAATTTTGCCAATTCCTGACATTTTAATCCTAGTAAGAATTCCCTGTCATAGGTCAGCTAGGATCACCACTTTATTATTAGAATGTGAAATGTCAGAATAATAGTAGAGAGAATGATTTATTTTCTTTCATCCCACATTCCCAGTGGTTCAGAAGTTTACCATACACTCAATTAGTACTTGGTAGCATTGCCTTTAAATTGTTTAACTTCGGTCCAAACATTTCGAGTAGCCTTCCACAAGCTTCCCACAAATAAGTTGGGTGATGTTTGTCCATTCCTCCTGACAAGAGCTGGATGTAACTGAGTCAGGTTTGGGCGACTAGCTTCATCTAACATAACACACCATCAATGCCAAAGCAAAAACTGATTCTTTAGATTTATTTTTTTTAAATATATACATTGCAAACATTTATGAAAATCACGTTTTTTGTTTTGTCCTTATGGTGTGTCTTGTGTGTAGATAGTTTTTTCCTCAGCAATGTAAGCAAGGTTTGAAATTACATTATGTTTTAGTCAAACATATTCTCTGCTTGCTTGCTGTCAATTTGCAGTCTACAAGTGATTTGTAATTACGTTCGCGCCCAGCCGAAGTAGTTGATGATCCCTGGAGTACGGCTTAGAATGAAATAGCCGTATGCTGAGGTGGCATTGGCATGTCACCGTAAAGCCAGACTCGGTAAGAGTACATTTACATAATGTTGTTTTATGAAGCAAAGGGGGGGCCTAGACGTAATGTAAACAGGGGGGGGGGGGGGGCGTGAGACGTAATGTAAACAGGGGGGGGCCTAGACAAGTAAGGCAGACGGGAGGGGGGGGGGGGCGAGACGTAATGTAACGGGGGGGGTGGGGCGAGGAAGGTAGATTAAAGCGTAGGGGGGGGGGGGGGGAGGCGGGCAGAACGTAAGTAAAACGGGGGGCGGGCTAGATATTAACGGGGGTGAAGTAAGAAGGGGGGTGTAGACGTAGTAACGGGGGGGGGGCGCTAAGAAACGTAATGTAAACGGGGGGCGCTAGACAACGTAATGTAAAGCGTGGGCGGGGTGCTAGACGTACCCAATGTAAACGGGGGGGGGGCGCTAGACTTAATGTAAACGGTGGGGGGGGGGGCGCTAGAGCGTAATGTAAACGGGGGGCGCCTAGACGTATAGTAAACCGGGGGGGGGAAGCTAGAACGTAATGTCGATACGGCGGGGGTG
>NW_019946128.1:21556-34648 GCF_002910315.2 Salvelinus sp. IW2-2015
TCCATCAGTCTAAAATATTCCTGTTACAAATGCACAACCTTCAAAGTTATGTCATAATTACGTAAAATTCTGGCAAAATTAGTTCGCAATGAGCCAGGCGGCCCAAAACTATTGCATATACCCGGACTCTGCGTGCAATGAACGCAAGAGAAGGACACAATTTCACCTGGTTAATATTGCCTGCTAACCTGGATTTCTTTTAGCTAAATATGCAGGTTTAAAAAGATATACTTCTGTGTATTGATTTAAGAAAGGCATTGATGTTTATGGTTAGGTACAGTCGTGCATGGATTGTTATTTTTTTCTCAAATGTGCTTTCGTTAAATCATCCCCCGTTTGGCGAAGTTGGCTGTCTTTGTTAGGAAGAAATAGTCTTCACACAATTCGCATCGAGCCAGGCGGCCCAAACTGCTGCATATACCTTGACTCTGTTGCAAGATCAGTGACACCATTTCCCTAGTTAAAAAAATTAATGTAAAGATAACCAAATATGTGCCAAGCAAGTGTGATACTGCAATTTTGAAATGAGGAAGTGAGTGYGATTGTGTATACCAAAAACACTGTCCTTCTCTCAGCACATATCAAAGCTGCAGGCTACAGTTCAATCTAGACTTGGTTCCTGTATCGTRAATCGCTCCTCTTTCACCCCAGCTGCCAAACTAACCCTGATTCAGATGACCATTCTACCCATGCTAGATTACAGAGACATAATTTATAGATCAGCAGGTAAGGGTTCTCTCGAGCGGCTAGATGTTCTTTACCATTCGGCCATCAGATTTGCCACCAACGCTCCTTATAGGACACATCACTGCACTCTGTACTCCTCTGTAAACTGGTCATCTCTGTATACCCGTCGCAAGACCCACTGGTTGATACTTATTTATAAAACCCTCTTAGGCCTCACTCCCCCCTATCTGAGATATCTACTACAGCCCTCATCCTCCACATACAACAGCCGTTCTGCCAGTCACATTCTGTTAAAGGTCCCCAACACACACATCCCTAGGTCGCTCCTCTTTTCAGTTCGCTGCAGCTAGCGACTGGAACGAGCTGCAACAAACACTCAAACTGGACAGTTTTATCTCCATCTCTTCATTCAGACTCAATCATGGACACTCTTACTGACAGTTGTGGCTGCTTTGCGTGATGTATTGTTGTCTCTACCTTCTTGGCCTTTGTGCTGTTGTCTGTGTCCAATAATGTTTGTACCATGTTTTGTGCTGCTACCATGTTGTATTGCTACCATGTTGTGTTGTTGTCATGTGCTGCTACCATGTTGTTGTCATGTTGTGTTGCTACCATGTTGTATTGCTACCATGTTGTTATGTTGTATTGCTACCATGTTGTTGTAATGTTGTGTTGCTACCATGTTGTGTTGCTACCATGTTGTTGTCATGTTGTGTTGCTACATTTACATTACATTTAAGTCATTTAGCTGACGCTCTTATCCAGAGCGACTTACAAATTGGAAAGTTCATACATATTCATCCTACCCTGCTGTGTTGTCGTCTTAGGTCTCTTGTCGTGATGTGTGTTTCGTCATATATATATATATATATATCTTTTTTTTTTTTCAGGCCTTTTGGTAGGCTGTCATTGTAAAATAATGACTTGCCTAGTTAAATAAAGGTTAAATAAAAAATAAACAAATATCCCATCAAATTAAATGTGAAGTTACATAAAATACAGCTACTTACCTTACCTATGTTGAGTGATTATGATTGGTCAAATAGCCTACTAGGGCCTAGGCTACCCTCTGCTGAGGGGAGAATGGTTCATTATAATGGCTGGAACGGAGCCAATGGAATCAAACCACGTGTTTGATACCATTCAAATTCGCTTTATTGGCATGACGTAACAATGTACATATTGCCAAAGCTTTCTTTGGAGATTTACAATATTAACATAATTAAAATAATCATCAATTTTGTCAACGGGACAACAGTAACAACAATAACCAAGGGTCAAAATAACCATACATTCAACAATAGCAATAAGCATACAGTAGAGTACATGTGTAGGTTGGTTGGTCTGTCAGACTCTGTCCCTCATCGTATGGCAGGCAGCAATGTAGTGCGCTGCCAACCCACAGCTCTCTGCGTCCTCCCCCAACAGGACGGGTAGCCTACTCTCATCAGAGAGGTCTTTGAAACCTTGAATAAGGGATTCAAATTTGGGGAAGACAATAATTGTTCTATATTTTTGAAATTTTGTCAGGAAATGCAGCTCCGTCTCAGGTTCTGCTGTTGTGCAGTGGTTGCACAGCCTTTCCTCTACAGGGAGCCAGGTTTTCCTGTGTCTACCCTTCTCGATGGCAAGGCTGTGCTCACTGAGCCTGTACTTTGTCAAGGTTTTTCTAAGGTTTTGATCAGTAACCATGGTCAAATAGTTAGCCACGGTGTTCTGTCGATTTAGGGCCAGATAGCACTGCATTTTGCTTTGTTTCCCAATAAGCAATATAGTTTTGTTTTGACTGTGTTGTAATTTGGTTTATTCTGATTGAATGGATGTTCTGGTCCGGAGGCTTCAGTGTGTTAGTAGAACAGGTTTGTGAACTCAGCACCAGGACCAGCTGGATGAGGGGACTCTTTTCTTTGCTCAGCTCTTGGCATTGCAGGGCTTGGTARTGATATGAGAGGGGGTCACTGTATTTTAGATGTTAACAAAACTTACTCTTTTTTTAGTTTTTATTATTAGTGTATATTGGCCTAATTCTGACCTGCATACATTGATTGCAGTTTTCCTCTGGACATGTAGGATACTTTTACAGAACTCTGCATGCAGGGTTTCAATGGGGTGTTTGTCCCATTGGGTGAAATCTTGTTTTGCAAGTTGACCCCACACCTCGCTACCATTAAAGTGCAATTGGTTCAATGACACAACAGTTCGTTTCAGACAAATTTYAATAGGTATTTCAACTTGAATGGCTGTCTGTCTCATTCAACTGATTCTGTTCCAGCCATTCCCAGGAGCCCGTCCTCCCCAACTTCCCACCAACCTCCTTACATGTTACATCTGAAACGTTCAGTGTGTAAATTGTGTAAAAACACGCCTAGGACATTAGCCTACTAATATATCTGTAAACAAATTGCTACTTGTACAATGACTTGTTGAACAACAAACTTTCTCGGTCTCTTGTCTCYCTCTCCAATGAGAGATAGACAGACAAGTCCTATTTTGTTGAAAGCATGCTTGCTAACTGTGATGATAATTACTTACAAGTTGGCGATGCCAGCTTTCCTCACCGCTGTGGAGATGGCTTTGACGGCCGTGCACATCGAGTTGAGCAGGGTAGTGAGCTCCCCTGTCCCCTTCGCTTTCCTCCCTTCCTCCAGCACAAACCGGGTTAAAGTCACCACRTTGGTATCAAAAGAGCCTCGGTCAGACATGACTGCAAAGATCGTAGAGAGCGGCGGGCCAGAAGAGTCCTGAATGAAAATGTTGACTACAAATCAAACAATGAACTGCCTGACTGTTAACGCGGAACTTGGAGATGAGAGAGGGTAGTGAAGACAGGACAGCCAATCCGAAGTGAAAGCGCACAGGGMAAGAGGAGTGGCCGGCCGGGTGGAACCAATGGGTTATTCGATTATGCTGCGCCGTGGGGCACCGGTCTATGGCCCGTGAAWTAAACGGGCAAAAGCGGTAGGCCTCTTCTTCTTCTGTAGGGTTTATCGTGGTTGGCATCTAACAYTATAGTGCATTACCGCCACCTACTGAACCCACTCTCCCACTGACAAAAATGACCTATAGTGGTATAAAGAGGGGTTCCTGCAACACATGCACCTTCTCGGTGGAAAACAGAGCGTCCTTTGTAGAGGACAATGCCGTCTGTAACCAACAATGGACTGAACTGACACTGTAGCTAGAATGGGAGGGGAAATAATAGACTCTCTCATGCCTGAAATCAAGTTGAAGCTGAGTGAATGCACAGTGTGCGCGCTTTGTCACAAATTTGGAAGCACAGAATCATCTAGAATGTCATTGTTTGCAGTAGCGTTAAGATGTCCCTTCACTGGAACTAAGGGATCTGAACCATGAAAAACAGCCCCAGACCATTATTCCTCCTCCACCAAACTTTACAGTTGGCACTATGCATTGGGGCATGTAGCGTTCTCCTGGCATCCATCAAACCCAGATTTGTCCGTCGAACTTCCAGATGGAGAAGAGTGATTCATCACTCCAGCGAACGTGTTTCCACTGCTCCAGAGTCCAATGGTGGTGAGCTTTACACCATTCCAGCCGACGCTTGGCATTGCGTATGGTGATCTTCGGCTTGTGTGCTGCTGCTCTGCCATGGAAACCCATTTCATGAAGCTCCCGACGAACAGTTATTGTGCTGACGTTGCTTCCGAGGACCGACAAGTTTTATGCTCTTCAGCACTCGGCGGTCCCGTTCTGTGAGCTTGTGTGGTCTACCACTTTGCGGCTGAGGCGTTGTTGCTCCTAAACGTTGCCACTTCACATTAACAGCACTTACAGTTGACCGGGGCAGCTCTAGCAGGGCAGAAATTTGACAAACTAACTTGTTGGAAAGGTGGCAAGCTATGACGGTGTCACATTGAAAGTCACTGAGCTCTTCAGTAAGGCCATTCTACTGCCATTGTTTGTCTATGGAGATTGCATGGCTATGTGCTCGATTTTATACGCCTGTCACCAACGGGTGTGGCTGAAATAGCCAAAACCACTAATTTGAAGGGGTGTCCACATACTTTTGCATATATAGTGTATTAAACTATCATAGGCCTAACTCACTATATTGTTAAACTGGAAATTATACACATTTTGCAAAACTCATGGAAATCCTGGACCCACTCCAAGTTGCATACCGCCCAAACTGATCCACAGATGATGCAATCTCTATTGCACTCGACACTGCCTTTTCCCACCTGGACAAAAGGAACACCTACGTTAGAATGCTTTTCATTGACTACAGCTCAGTGTTCAACATCATAGTCCCCTCAAAGCTCATCACCAAGCTAAGGACCCTGGGACTAAACACCTCCCTCTGCAACTGGAACCTGGACTTCCTGACGGGCCGCCCCCCAGGTGGTGAGGGTAGGCAACAACACATCTGCCACGCTGATCCTCAACACTGGGGCCCCTCAGGGGTGTGGCTTAGTCCCTTTCTRTACTTCTTGTTCACCCACGACTGCATGGCGACACATGACTCCAACACCATCATTAAGTTTGCTGACGACACAACAGTGGTAGTCCTGATCACCATCAACGACGAGACAGCCTATAGGGAGGAGGTCAGAGAACTGGTAGTGTTTAGCCAGGACAACAACCTCTCACTYAACGTGAGGAAGACAAAGGAGCTGATCATGGACTAGAGGACAAGGAGGGCCGAACAGGCCCCCATTAACATCGACGGGGCTGTAGTGGAGTGGGTCGAGTTTCAAGTTCCTTGGTGTCCACATCTGTCATGAATGAATCATGAACAATAGTGAGTGAAGAAGTTACAGACGCACAAATATCATACCCCCAAGACATGCTAACCTCTCACCATTACAATAACAGGGGAGGTTAGCATTTTATATCATACCCCCAAGACATGCTAACCTCTCACCATTACAATAACAAGGGAGAGGTTAGCATACCCCCAAGACATGCTAACCTCTCACCATTACAATAACAGGGGAGGTTAGCATTTTATATCATACCCCCAAGACATGCTAACATCTCACCATTACAATAACAGGGGAGGTTAGCATTTGATATCATACCCCCAAGACATTCTAACATCTCACCATTACAATAACAGGGGAGATTAGCATTTGATATCATACCCCCAAGACATGCTAACCTCTCACCATTACAATAACAGGGGAGGTTAGTATCTTATATCATACCCCACGACATGCTAAACGCTTCTCACCAGTACAGATAACAGGGGAGGTTAGCATTTTAATAATCATACCCACCAAGACATGCCTAAACTCTCACCATTCAATAACAGGGGGGGTTAGCATTTTAATATCATACCCCCAAGACATGCTAACCTCTCACGACATTAACAATTAACAGGGGAGATTTAGCATTTTAATCATACGCCCTCAAGACATGCTAAACCTCTCACCATTAACAATAAGGGGAGGTAGCATACCCCCCAAGAGCATGCTAACACTCTCACCATTACAAGAAAGGGGAGAGTAGCATTTTTATTATCATACCCCAAGACATGCTACCTCTCACCATTACAATATACAAGGGAGGTTAGTATCTTATATCATACCCCCAAGACAATGCTAAACCTCTCACCATTACAATACAAGGGAGGTTAGCATTTTATAATCATACCCCCCAGACATGATGCTAACCTCTCACCATTACAATACACAGGGGGGGTTAGCTACCCGCAAGACCATGCTAACCTCTCAGCCATTTACAATAACGGGAGGTTAGTATCTTATATCATACCCCCAAGGACATGCTAACCTCTCACCAATTACAATACAGGGGGAGGTTAGCGTTTTTATCATACCCCCAAGACATGCTAACGTCTATCAATTACAATAACAAGGGGAGGTTAGGTTTTAATATCTTACCCTGCCCAAGACTATGCTAAACCTCTCACCAGTACAATAACAGGAATATGTTAGTGTAACCGATGTGAAATGGCTAGCTAGGTAGCGTGGTGCGCGCTAGCAGCCTTTCAGTCGGTGACGTCACTTGCTCCTGAAAACCTTGAAAAGTAGTGGTTCCCCTTGCTCTGCAAGGGCCGCGGCTTTGTGGAGCGATGGGTAACGATGCTTTGTGGGGTGAACTGTTGTTGATGTGTGCAGAGGGTTCCCTGGTTCCGCGCCCGGTGTCGGGGCGAGGGGACGGTCTAAAGTTAAAGCTGTTACACTAGCCATTTTTAAAATGGTTTTAAAACCCCCAAAGACATGCTAACATCTCACAATTAGCAATAGCAGGCTAGTTAGCATTTTTATCATACGCCCCTAGACATGCTTAACATCTCACCATTACAATAACAGGGGAGTTTAGCAATTTTATATCATATACCCCAGACATGCTAAGCCTCTCACCATCACAATAACAGGGGGGGTTAGCATATCCCCCAAGACAATGCTAATACCTCGTCACATCTACAATAACAAGGGAGGTTAGCATTTTATATCAGACCCCCAAGACATGCTACATCGCACCATTACAAATAACAGGCTATGTAAAGTTTTATAGCAATAACCCCAAGACATGCTAAGCCCTCACCATTACAATACAGAGGGAAGGTTAGCATTTTATATCAATAATAACCCCAAGAGGCATGCGTAACACCCTCACCATACAATAAAGGGAGGTTAGCATTTTGATATGCATACCCCCAAGAGACATGAGCTAAACATCCACCATTACTAATAACAGGAGGAGATTAGCATTTGTATTCATATCCCCCAAGACATGCTAACTCTCACCATTACAATAAAGGGTAGGTTAGGCATCTTATATATATACGCCCCAAGATCATGCTACACCTCTCACCATTACGAATAACAGAGGGAAGGTTAGCATTTATATCATACCCCAGACATGCTAAGCCTCTCACCAGTTGACAATTACAACAGGGGAGGTTAGAATTTTTAATATCATAACCCCCAAGACATGCTAAACTCTCACCATTACAATAACAGGGAGGTTAGCATTTTATATCATACCCCCAATAGACATGCTAAAACTGCTCACCATTTACAAAACAGGGGAGATTTTAGCATTTCATTATCAGTAACCCCCAAGACATGTAACCTCTCCCATTACAGATAACAGGGAGGTTAGATTTAATATCATGACCCCCAAGAACATGCGTTAACATCGCACCATTACAATAACAGGGCATGTTAACATTTTATATCATACCCCAAGACATGCTAACCCTTCACCATTACAATAACGAGGGAGGTAAGCATTAATCACCCCCAAGGACTGCTACACGTCTCACATTTAAATTACACAGGGGGAGGTTACGCGTTTTATAATCAATACCCCAAGACATGCTAACCTCTCACCATACAATAACAGGTAGTTAGGAGGTATGTGAAATTCTATAGTCAGGTGACGCGCCAGCTCAGTCGGGACATGCTTAAACCTCTGAAGTACAGTGTACAGGGCTTAGCGATTACATGCAAGCGGCACCGCTACCAATTTGGGTGGTTAGCACGACTGGTAACCCGACTGCTTAACAGGGGGAGCTTTAGTTCTGGATGTTCCGGCAGAGGTTCATGTATCCGCGCCCAGTAGTACGGAGGGACGGTTACATTTATCATCCCCAAGACATGCTAATCTCACCACTATTACAATAAAGTGTTAGGCCTATACTCCCAGAACATGCTAACTTATCACTTACAATAACAGGGTGTTAGCGATTTTATATCATACCCCCTAAGAACTGCTAACGTATCTCATCATTTACAAATAACAGGGGAGTTACTGCATTTTATATTCATACACGCCCAAGACATGTGCTTAACCTTCACAGTACATACAGTATTTAGTTAACCATGATATATGGCACTTGGAGGGGGTCGCGTGCTAGCCAGTGCCTTACCCTCGTCACTCTCTAAACTAAGAAGGGTTAGCATGTTCCTATCAATCTCATAAGGGCCCGGGCTCGTCAGCGAACTGCAATGTAACAGTTACGGGCTATGTTATTTGATGTCATCAAGGTACCGCCTGAGTTACATGCTAAGCCCCTGCGCGAGGGTACAGCATAAAGTCAGAGGGAACGGTACCAATTAGCTTTAATTCATACCCCAGACATGCACTACTCACCTTAAATCGAAGGTTGCTATCAACGCCAGTGCTAATCGACTTAAATACAGGGTGCATTTTTATTCAATACCCCCTAAGACAATGCTACATCTCACCATTACAATAACAGGCGGAGATAGCATTTTATATATTAACCCCAAGACATGCTAACCTCTCACATTACAATAACAGGGTGCGTTAGGCATTTATCAACCCCAAGACCTGACCTAACCTCTCACCATTACATAACAACAGGGGAGTTTAGCATTTATATCATAACCCCAAGACCATGCTACGGATATCACACCATTAACAATAACAGGCTAAGGTTAGCATTTTATAATCATACCCCCAGACATCTAACCACTCACCATTAAATAACAGGGGAGATTTAGGTCTTTATATTCTAGTAACCCCAAGACTATTTGCTAACCTCTCACACTATACAATAACAAAGGGAGGTTAGCATTTTATATCATACCCCATCAGACATGCTAACGACTCCTACCCATTACGAATAACAGGGCAGTTAGAATTTATATCATCCCCCATAGACATGCTAACCTCTCACCATTACAATAAAACAGGGAGGTTAGCATTTTAGATCAATACCCCCAAAGACATGCTAACCTCTCACCCAATTACCAAATAACGGGGGGTTAGCCATACCCCAAGACATGCTAACCTCTCACCTTTAACAATAACAAATGGCAATAACATAACCACATGGAAACCACATCTTTGATGTGTTTGATGGCCATTCCATGAAATCCGTTCCAGACATTATTGTGAGCGTCCGCCCCTCAGCAGCTCCAGCTGAAAAATACTAAACTTTTGACTACTTTAATAACACACATAGGTGAATTATCCCAATACTTTTTGTCCCCATAAAATGGGGGGGACAATGTTTCAAAGTGCTGTAATTTTCTAAACGGTTCACCTGATATGGTGAAAATCCCTCAAATGAAAGCTGACAGTCGGGCACTTTAACCTCGTAGTCATTGTATATTTTTAAATCCAAAGTGCTGGAGTAACAGAGCCAAAACACACAACATGTGTTGGAGCTCACTGTCGTTAGTCCTGCTGGTTTGGTTAACTATTTAATTATCTGCATGACTTCTCTGTTTTTCTCTCTGCTCCTCTGTTGGGAAGGCTGTCAGTAATCACTCACTGTTACTCTACAACTGTTGTTTAGCCAAGCCTGCCAGTAATAAACTGTCACTGTTATCTACAACTGTTGTTTACGCAAAGCCTGCCAGTTAATCACTTCACTGTTACTCCTACAACTGTTGTTTAACCAAAGCCTGCCAGTAATCACTTCACTGTTACTCTACAACTGTTGTTTACCATGAGCCTGCAGTAATCAACTTCACTGTTACTCCTTACAACTGTTGTTACCAAGCCTGTCAGTAAATCACTTCACTGTTACTTTCTACACTGTTGTTTACCAAGCCTGCCATAATCACTTCAATAACTGTTACTCTACTAACTGTTTGTTTACGCAAAGGCCTGTCAGTAATCACTTAAACTGTTACTTACAATGTTTGTTTACGCAAGGCCTGTCAGTAATCAACTTTCCTGTTTAACTCTACAACTGTTTGTTTACCAAGCCTGTCAGTAATCACTATTCAACTGTTACTCCTACAACTGTTGTTTACCAAGACCTGCAGTAAATCACTTCACTGTTACTCTACAACTGTTGTTTATCCAAGGCTGCCAAGTAATTGCACTTCAACCTGTTACTCTACAACTGTTTGTTTACGGCAGCCTGTCAGTAATCACTCACTGTTACTCTACAAACTGTTTGTTTACCAAAGCCTGCCAGTAATCACTTCACTGTTACTCTACAACTGTTGTTTTACCCAGCCTGTCATTGTAATCACTTCACTGTTTTACTCTACAACTGTTGTTTACCAAGCCTGCAGTAATCACTTCACTGTTACTTAACTCTACAACTGTTGTTTACGCAAGCCTGTCAGTAAATCAACTTCACTGTTACCTCTAGCAACTGTTGTTTACAAAGCCTGTCCAGTAATCACTTCATCTGTTACTCTACAACTGTTTGTTTACCAAGCCTGTCAGTAATCACTTCACTGGTTACTTCCTAACCAACCTGTTGTTTTACCCAAGCTGCCAGTAATCACTTCAACTGTTACTCTAACAACTGTTGTTTACGACAAGACTGTCAGTAATCACTTCACTGTTACTCTACAACTGTTGTTTTACCGCAAGCCTGCCAGTAATCACTTCAACCTGTTACTCTAACAACCTGTTGTTTAACCAAGCCTGTCATAAATCACTTCAACTGTTACTCTACAACTGTTGTTTACCAAGCCTGCCAGTAATTCACTTCACTTGTTACTCTACACTGTTTTGTTTTACCAAAGCCTGTCAGTAAATCACTTCACTGTTACTCTAACAACTGTTGTTTACCAAGCTGTCAGTAATCACTTCACTGTACTCCTATCAACTGTTGTTTACCAAGCCTGCCAGTAATCATTCACTGTTACTAACTTCTACAACTGTTGTTTAACCAAAGCCTGTCAAGTAAATCACTTCCACTGTTACTTCTACAACTGTTTGTTTAACCAAGCCTGTCAGTAATACTTCACTGTTATCTATCAACGTTGTTTACCAAGCCTGCCAGAGAACCTGAGGGGGCCCAGACTCTGAAGAGCCTGTTTTTTATCCTCTTATGTTTGTTATGTCGTGTCCTTTGGCCTGAGTGATAATGACATGCTATTCTATAAAATCCTTTCTTCCGTAATTAATTATACCTGATTGAGTCTAATCACGTAAAATGTAATTAACTAGAAAGTCGGGGCCCACGAAATAATATTTATAGAGCTGTTATCTTTCCGAAAAACTCTTAAAGACCTAGTAATATTTTAACATCAATAGCAGTCATATTATCGTCACCTTATTTCAGTCTCATCTGAAAGTTGGTAAATTCTTGGTTATCTTCACGAACCCCTGTCTAACAAGTTGAATCAGCAATAGCAAAATTGGGTTTAATTATTTATTTACTAATACCTAACTAATTCACACAGAATACATCTACACAGATAATCATAACCTTGATTACAAATTACGTCAAATAAAGGAAAAATGTGCCTAGCGGGTTGAACAGAATATGACAAGCTTGTTTACAAACAAAAGAAAAGGGCAGGGTTTGATGAAAAGAGCGGGAAGACTGAGGAAGCAAGGGCGAAGTGTGCTATCCGTAAATACAATATCTTATGCATTCTAAAATTAACCGCCATTTGGAAAAAGGAAAATGCAATAAATATTTAACTCCTGAGCTGCGCTTCGGTAGGTTTGGTGGTAGATGGAAGGCCGTGTTGCGCCCAACGCGGGTCCTTTGTCCCTTTGAAGAAGTGTCTCTAGCTGCTGTGCTGGGTGGTAGACGGGATACTGCTGTCTTCCTAATTTACGTTTGCAGCTCTGTTGCAAATCAACGTCTAGGAGGTATGCACTTCTATAGTGAATAAGAGTTTCAAAGTTCATACCATTCCAACCAAAAGCTCATGCTGAGTTTGGCTTCGTTCTGGTAGTTGTTTATCTGAACCATTCTGAGATCGACCGTCGTCCCCTCAACGATCTCTCGAACATGGAAGTTCATTTTCGTCAATGGCTATATAGTGGAGGGAGAAGGGTGTGTCTGAAAAGTGTATAACCCATGTCTCTTCACAGGGACGGGCTGAGCAGAGCCTCTAAACTTATGAAAAACCCAAATCTCCATTGAAGCTAAAATTACATTTAAATCTCTTCACAAATATTTCACATATTCAAACAATTGAATTGACTTTCCAGACAAGTAAGTTTATGTCATTCTATCTAATTGATGAAGAATGTGTCAGAGGGCAACCGAACTGACATAATATACCTTAAAGTAGCAGTAGACAATAAACAGGGGGTTCTATTATAATACAGGCCAGGTCTTATTATAATACAGGTCCAGGTCATTATAATACATACAAGGTTATATTATAGAACAGGCCAGGTCTATTAAATAATAGCATCAAAGTCTGTTATAATACAGGCCAGGTCTAGAGGCGCAGGTCTTAGTATACTTACAAGGTCAGGTCTATTATAAACATACCAGGTCTATTAATAATACAGGAAGGGTCTATTATAATACATGCATGGTTGGGGGGGTCTATTATATACAGGCCAGGTCTAGAGCCAAAGTGTAAGTATAATACAGGCAAGGTCTAATTATATTACCGTCCAGGTCTAACAAGGCCAGGTTCTATTATAGTTACAGAACCAGGTCTAGTATAAGTCAGACGCAGTGTAATTATAATACAGGCCATTGGGGGGTTGTGGGGTCTATTATAT
>NW_019946129.1:0-2036 GCF_002910315.2 Salvelinus sp. IW2-2015
AGCCGAGGACACAATGGGGATGTTACATCACCTCCTCGTTCAACCCCTGTGATGGCTAGCGACTGCCATGGGCATCGACTCGGGCCGAAGTCTCGCTTCCGGGGTAGGAAGGAGCATTGCTCCGTCTGTGCGAGGTCTTCAGACTTTTGAGTTGGTGATCCGTCAATCCACACTATATGTCTGCCAGACACTGCAGAGATGCAGTTCACCCCACCTGGCTTATCACGAGGGGGGAAAGGAGAAGATTAATTGTGTGTCGTCTGCATAGCAATGATACATCCAATCACAGAGGTTTACAGCAGCTGACAGTTGTAACGTTGATAATAACTCAAACTGCCTTTTTCAGATAAAGACAATCTCTGTACAGATGTAGGATCTTAATTTGATCAACCTGTTGCAGGAAAACTAAAACTTGTACTGTATTTGAGTTTCTTTAAGCTTAAAAAATATGATAAATTCAACTTTTCCTTTAAAAACTTGTTCATTAATTATAATCCACGTAATAATTCAAATGTCCTGTTGCTGCAGGAACATTTTCCTGCTGTAGAAAACTGGCTCAAATTAAGATCCAACACCTGTAGCAATATACCTCTCTTTAATGTATATGGCTCTATCAGGATATATATACCTCTCTCTAATGTATATGGCTCTATCAGGATATATATACCTCTCTCTAATTTATATGGTTATATCAGGATATATATACCTCTCTCTAATGTATACGGCTCTATCAGGATTCATTTTTGACCATCTTTTATTTACCGATGTTTAGGCTGGTTGAATGAGTTGTCTATGAAAGCTACTTCATCTGCAAGAAAACAGGCGGCTGCACCAGTGACTGTAAGTTATGTGATTTCCTCATATGAAATTAAAAATATGTTTGTAGCCTACGTAGTTACAAAATGGTTGTTGAAACTGTAACACATATTTCTCTGTAACATTGAATACATGTGTTGGTATGTAGGAAAGACTGTCAGACTCTCGTACTGTAGGTCTAGGTTACCTACAAACTATTATAAGGTTAGGACTACCTCAGACATTCAATAGTCAGAGTAGGTTTGAGACAAACCTGATGTTCTCTGTGAACTGACCTGAACAGGTTTAGACTGGTCATCTATGATATGTAGGCTATAGGCTATCTGCATATCACTAACAAACCACTACTAAGCATGATAACTATATACAGTACATTCTCTGTCCTGCTACTGGTAGGCCTATAACATTATGTGAACTGATCTGAACAGGTTTAGACTGGTCATCTATTATATGTAGGTTATATACAGTACATTCTCTGTCCTGCTACTGGTAGGACTATAACATTATGTGAACTGATCTGAACAGGTTTAGGCTGGTCATCTATGATATGTAGGTTATATGCAGTACATTCTCTGTCCTGCTACTGGTAGGACTATAACATTATGTGAACTGATCTGAACAGGTTTAGACTGGTCATCTATGATATGTAGTGTAACGGGTGCTCTCCTCCTCTTCATCCGAAGAGGAGGAGCAGGGATTCGACCAAAACGCAGCGTGGTAGTTAGACATAGTAATTTATTAAACAAAACCGAAAAACACGACGAACACTTGAATTGAAACAAAATAACAAAACGATGTAGACAGACCTGGACTACGAACTTACATGAAACACGAAGAACGCACGAACAGAAAAAATGACTACACAAAACGAACGAACAAACAAAATCGAAACAGTCCCGTGTGGCGTAACATACACAGACACTGACACAGGAGGCAACCACCCACAAACAAACAATGTGAAACCACCTACCTAAATATGGCTCTCAATCAGAGGAGATGAAAACCACCTGCCTCTAATTGAGAACCATATCAGGTCACCCAATAACCAACATAGAAACACATAACATAGACTGCCCACCCAAACTCACGTCCTGACCGACTAACACATACAAAAACAACAGAAATCAGGTCAGGACGTGACATGTAGGCTATAGCTGAGGTATAGAACTTGATCTACATATCACGAACAAACCTCTACTATACATTATAACCTAGTCTAC
>NW_019946129.1:2108-23808 GCF_002910315.2 Salvelinus sp. IW2-2015
AAAGTTCTGAATGGATCAATGATTTCCCCCTCAGATCAATCATGTCCGTTAGCCCTTCTGTCTACATTCTTAGAATACATTTAGAAAACAACAGATTGAAAGACAAAAATATCCTACTTTTAATTGACACAAATAATGTGAGGACATGGCCCTGTGTTGCTGTGCTGTCTATAACTACCTTAACAAACAGTGACGTATTATTATTATTTATTGTTCTGTACTGTCTATAACTACCTTCAACAAACAGTGACTATTATTATTATTATTGTATTGACAGTTACCATGGAGATGTCATTTCACAACTACAATTCATGTAGATTGCATTAAATCACCTGACTGTTTCGATATGTCTGTTAGTAAATGTTTCAAAAGAGATCATGAAAAATGATAACAATTGACATTAAAAGAATCACTGTGGTAACCACAACCACAATGCTGGAATCTCTGTTTAGGGGTCAGTGGCTCTAAAATGAGTCTCTCTGGGGAGATAGGAGGGGGCCCTGCCTCTAAGAAATAAGTCTCTCTGGGAGAGAGAGGAGGGACCCTGCCTCTAAAATGAGTCTCTCTGCGGAACATGACACCAAACGCTTAAGAGGTGAGATGACAATTTTGTAAATAAATTTTAAAGAGTTTATTTCAAAATGCATCACATTGGATTTTCATCAGAATGGTTGCAACCTTCAAATTACTTGTTCTCAAGATTATCAGTTAATAGAGTACTCATCCCGGATCCGGGACACCCCCCTCCCCCACTGACTAGCATAGCTTAGCATAGCGTACAAGTAAATATGTAGCATCTAAATATCACATTAAATCACAAGTCAAGACCACAGAGTGGAAAGATACCTTCTTGTGAATCTAGCCAACATGTCTGATTTTTTAAAATGTTTTATACAGGCGAAGACACAATAGTAAATGCTGAATTACCTAACCACGTTAGGCAGAAAGACACCACTTTCTACCCACCATTTTTTACTCCATCAGAAGCTATCACTAATTCGACTAAATAAAGATATATATAGCCACTAACAAGAAACAACTTCATAAGATGACAGTCTGATAAAAATTTATGGTATAGGATAGTTTTTTTTAGAAAACTTGCATTTTTCAGGTATAAATCACATTTCTACATTGCAGCTGCAATCTGAAATAGCGTTGGAAGCAGCCGGAATAATTACAGAGACCGACGTCAATTACCAAAAAACTCATCCTAAAACATTTCTGAAAAATACACAGCATACAGCAAAGAAAGCCCAACATCTTGTGAATCCAGACAATATTTCAGATTTTCTAAGTGTTTTACAGCGAAAACACAATAAATCGTTATATTAGCATACCACATGAGCTAACATCACCCCAGCACTGAATCAAGGCAAAAGGGGCGATATCGTTATCGCCACCAAAATATATAAATTTTTTCACTAACCTTCTCAGAATTCTTCAGATGACATCCTGTAACATCATATTACACAATGCATATAGCTTTTGTTCGAAAATGTGCATATTTAGCAGCATAAATCGATGTAATCTGTATAAACATTGCATGCATTCCAGCCGGCCCCATCTTGGATTAGCGCCTATTATAATAAAAAAACTATAATAAACTTGACTAAAAAATATAAGTTGGACACCAATTGAAAGATAAATTAGTTCTTAATGCAATCGCTGTCGTAGATTTTTAAAATTAACATTACTAGACATATAGTGCGTTGCAGCCAGACCAGTGCCTGCAAACATGCTGATCAAACACGATTACATTTTTCCACATAAATACAGAATAATACCATAAATAGTTCTTACTTTTGGTCGAGCTTCCATCAGTATCTGGTCAATGTGTCCATTGTCCAGAAGAATCATTTCTTTCTTGTAAAAACCGTCTTCAACTTCGTATTAGCAGCTAACAACAGCCATGTGAGCAGACATGGCCAAATCATGATAATAGAATACTAAGAAAATGCCGAAAATAACAATATACTCGCATAAACTGATATAACTCGGTTTAAAATAACTACGTTATGATGTTTCCATCACCTARATTTAATTAAATTACAGACGGATACATCTAAGGTCYATAACTGAGCGTTCCAAAATTTCATCCTGYGKTCTTMCCTTGCGCCATGACGAACGAGAYAAAGGAAGGTACTCTCGTTCCACCTGGCTTTATAAACTCGGACAGCTACGCAGAGAGCCCATTCCACTTCTCATTGGTTACTGACATCCAGGGGAAGGCGGGTGCAGTTCATTTCCAGCCATAGCATATACACAGACTTTTAAACTGAACCCAGATCAGAGTATAATTCTCAGACCGTCGCAAGTCATGTCAGGATTTTCGCTGTAAAAGGAGTTCTGTTCCACCCACAGACATAATTTAAACGGTTTTAGAAACTAGATATTGTTTTCTATCCAATAGTAATAATAATTTGCATATTGTACGAGCAAGAATTGAGTAGGAGGCAGTTTAATTTGGAGAGGCAAAATGTCAACGTTGAAACAGCACCCCCTGTATTCTCAAGAGGTTAATAGATTCTAGATGGGTATATCTTTATTACATTATTATTACTATTTTTACTGTCCTTCAATATTACTGTTCTCAGATTATCAGTTAATAGATTTTAGATGGGTATATCTTTATTAAATTATTATTACTATTATTACTGTCCTCTTTTTCAAGATGTGGCTGATTTAAACAGCCAGAATACATTTTTGAAATAAGATAATTAATTTTTTTGTGTCATCTTGTTTCTAAATGGCTGCTGGGTAATTTGATATGCATCGAAATCTTCATTTGCAGGCATCGAATTGAGCGAATGCTGCGCAGGTTCACTGAGTTGTAAACCAAATGGACAGGTCTAGCTCATTGATTTGTAGATCTGACGCAGTTGCTACCTCAGATTATGAGCCTAGCAAGTGTCGCAAATGAGTTATGTAGTACCCACAGCAGGCCACAGGGAGGAGCAAGAGAGCTATAAACCCATACTGTTTTTTGCCTTAAAAACCCTAAACATAACAATCAATCAAATGTATTTATAAAGCCCTTTTTACATCAGCATATGTCACAAAGTGATTTACAGAAACTCTAACCCTACGTATTACCTATTTTAGCCTTAACCCGAACCCTTAACCCTAATTCTAGGGTAGGGTAGCCTAGAACACTTTTAGAAATGATTTTAGTAATGATATTATGTTAGTAAATACCATTATAGTACTAAATAGCATTATGATTATTTTGTTAATCAAAACCTGTCTAAGCATTTTGCTTTTATTGTTTGGTTATTTTATTATATTTATTATTGCAAGGCAGAACACTTGATCAACAAGCCACATGTGTTTTTATTTTTCAAATGAGGTTTGAACTGGGTGACCTCGTAACCTCTATGTGAAAGTCCAGAAATGGGCTTGGGATAGGTGGGTCAGGTTTGCGACTGATCTAAGGAATTAATGAGGTTAATACACTTTATTTGTCAGCTGCCTCACCAATGTATATCAGTGAATTAATACCTTTTAATTGCTAAATATTTCCAATAGATGGCAGCATAGGACCATGAAGCATCAGTTATAGGCTACAAGCAGCAATATGATTGACATAAAATAGCATGAAACCACAGACTATATGTCCCATGATTTTCTACAATGGTCACTCATTACTTTAATGTTAGCTATATATCTTGTATTAGGGCTGTGTTGCTTTTGGGACGGCAACAAAATAGTGATTATAGCAGGTATTGAACCCTGGGGTAAATTATCACTCGTCACAACTTCAACCTCACTATTTATACATTATAAAAAGTAATCTTAACCTCAACTCTAGTATACATACATTAAAAAATATTTTCTTCATTTCTCATATTGCGAGTAAACAACCTCGAAATAGATAAGACAAAAGTGCGTCTTCCAGCCCTCCAATAAATTACATCATGCAGCCCTCCCGGTTAGTAAATTTACCTCAACATGTCCTTCGCTTTCAGATAAAAACAGGTAATAATAAACATGAATCATCATTATATTAGTTCACAGCTATCTGTTAAATGCTTTTTCAGTCCTTCCTCTTGTGTTAGCAGTGTGGGAAGCGAACACAGGAGGTTTCCTGTGAGTAGAGGTGTATCCAGGGAGAAAACTAAACTAATCTTCTGAAATGTCATTAGTGGTCTTATGCTGCCATCTATTGGAATTATGTAGCAACTGCAGTAGTACTGAATAACGTGTAAATATTTGCTAAAGTAGTATTTTTTTTCTCAGAATTGCAAAATATAAAATGTTCTAGTTCATTTTACCACTTACAACCATAAAATAACAATTTATTACATAACAAACAATGAAACTGACTTTAACCAAAAACATCATACATTTAGTGAATTATATATATGGCAAACATCCAGTGAAAATGCAGAGTGCCAAATTCAAATAAATTAATATAAAAATTTAACTTTCATGAAGTCACACATGCAATACACCAAATTAAAGCTACACTTGTTAAAGCTACACAGCCAACATGTCAGATTTCAAAAAGGCTTTACGGCGAAAGCATACGATTCTATTATCTGAGTACAGCACCCCAGCAAACAAACACAGACAATCATATTTCAACCCACCAGGCGTGACACAAAATGCAGAAATAAATATATATTTCATGCCTTACCTTTGAAGATCTTCCTCTGTTGGCACTCTAATATGTCCCATAAACATCACAAATGGTCCAATTTATTTGGCGCGTTTGATGCAGAAAAACACCGGTTCCAAAAGGTGCAATATGACTACAAAATATCTCAAAAGTTACCTGTAATCTTTGTCCAAACATTTCAAACAACTTTCCTGATGCAACTTTAGGTATTTGTTATCGTAAACAATCGATCAAATTTAAGATGGAATAAACTGTGTTCCATACCAGAGGAAAACAAAGTGGAGCGTGCTATTCAGGTCACACGCCTCTAACAAAGAGTACACTTCCCTCTACCCTCGTTCCGAACAGTGCTACTTCGTTTCTCAAAGGAAAAACCTCAACCAATTTCTAAAGACTGTTGACATCCAGTGGAAGCGATAGGAACTGCAAGCCTGCCCCTTAGAAATCTGGAATCCCAATGAAAGCTTATTGAAAAGAGAGTGACCTCAAGAAAATGGTTTGTCTGGTTTGTCCTCGGGGTTTTGCCTGCCAAATAAGTTTTGTTATACTCACAGACATCATTCAAACAGTAAACTTCAGAGTGTTTTCTATCCAAATCTACTAATAATATGCATATCTTAGTTTCTAGGCCTGAGTAGCAGGCAGTTTACTTTGGACACACTTTTCATCCAGACGTGAAAATACTGCCCCCTATCCCAATGAAGTTTTAAACAAATACATGTCTGTCAATGAACAACCTGATGCCATGATTAAATAGTGAAAAAACACACCAATCTCTTTCATAATTTCTTTAAACAATAAAAGCAAATTTACTAACATTTCTGAAAATGGATATTTAGCGATTTGGAATGAAACTCTTCTTATGTTTCCCATCTGTTTCCCAGAGTAGATGAGAGACGTAATGTTTGTCTCTGTTGTGTTGAAGCCCATTTAAGCAGGAGAGATCAGCCTCCCCTGTACCCAGCTGTGTGTCCATGAAGAGTGACTGGTCTATGGGTAAACCTATAAACTTTAGAGAGGGAGACTTGTCTACTGAACAAAGGTAAGAAGAACTCATGGGTCATGGTCAGTGAGTTAAACAATACTGTCTCTAGTCATTTCTCCTCTCCCATTTTCCCGATTTATTTTTGTTTTTCATAAATCCATAGGCTAAACAATCACAGCATTCATTCCTGTGTGTGTTGTGTGTGTGTGTGTGTGTGTGTGTGTGTTGTGGTGTGTGTGGTGTGTGTGTGTTGTGGTGGTGTGTGTGTGTGTGTGTGTGTGTGTGTGTGTGTGTGGGGGGGGGTGCACTCCTGGATTGGGAGATGTAATCTCATGTTTTGTCCACAGAAACCAACAGGAGAGATCAGAGTCAGAGATTCTCAGTGGTCACTCTTCCCGGAGTCATCAAACAGACCTGGCCTCCATATTCAGTGTATGTGGTCCTGTTATGTACATTTGTTTTTGTTTATCTCAAGTAAGGTTGATCTGGCAATCATTCATTAATGTGTTAATGAGAAAGCATTTCTTCTCTTGCTTAACTTATTTACTTGATTTATTTCAGTTGCTTGAAAAGAATATTATGACATTTGTGAAGAACGAGCTGAAGATGTTCAAGAGGATTCTTAATCCAGAACTCCCAGAAGGCTTTGAGAATCCGAAGCAGGATAAGGAAGTGGTGGATGCTGAAGATGAGAAGCAGGAGAGCAGTGCCAGAGAGGGGGCTCTGAAGATCACACTGCACGTCCTGAGGAAAATGAACCAGAAGGAGCTTGCTGACACACTGGAGAAATGTAAGATCTGTGTGCCTCATGTTGAATGCTGTTTTATAACATTTAAAAAGCTAAAGTACAGCTAAAGTAGCTGTGTAACTCAATGATATTGTAGCAGCCTTAACACAACTCCTAGTGACCTCATCAAGTAGCAGCAGGGATTTTTATTTATTTATTTATTTCACCTTTATTTAACCAGGTAGGCAAGTTGAGAACAAGTTCTCATTTACAATTGCGACCTGGCCAAGATAAAGCACCGCAGTTCGACACATACCACAACACAGAGTTACACATGGAGTAAAACAAACATACAGTCAATAATACAGTAGAAAAAGAAGTCTATATACAATGTGAGCAAGTGTGGTGAGATAAGGGAGGTGAAGACAAAAAAAGGCCATGGTGGCTTAGTAAATACAATAGAGCAAGTAAAACACTGGAATGGTAGATTTGCAGTGGAAGAATGTGCAAAGTAGAGATAGACATAATGGGGTGCAAAGGAGCAAAATAAATAAATACAGTAGGGGAAGAGGTAGTTGTTTGGGCTAAAAATATAGATGCGCTATGAACAGGTGCAGTGATCTGTGAGCTGCTCTGACAGCTGGTGCTTAAAGCTAGTGAGGGAGATAAGTGTTTCCAGTTTCAGAGATGTTTGTTGTTCGTTCCAGTCATTGGCAGCAGAGAACTGGAAGGAGAGGCGGCCGAATGGAAGAATTGGTTTTGGGTGTGACCAGAGAGATATACCTGCTGGAGCGCGTGCTACTGGTGTGTGCTGCTATGGTGACCAGCGAGCTGAGCTAAGGGGGGACTTTACCTAGCAGGGTCTTGTAGATGACCTGGAGCCAGTGGGTTTGGCGACGAGAATGAAGCGAGGGCCAGCCAACGAGAGCGTACAGGTTGCAGTGGTGGGAAGTATATGGGGCTTTGGTGACAAAACAGATAGCACTGTGATAGACTGCATCCAATTTATTGAGTAGGGTATTGGAGGCAATTTTGTAAATGACATCGCCGAAGTCGAGGATCGGTAGGATGGTCAGTTTTACAAGGGTATGTTTGGCAGCATGAGTGAAGGATGCTTTGTTGCGAAATAGCATGCCCAATTCTAGATTTAACTTTGGATTGGAGATGTTTGATGTGAGTCTGGAAGGAGAGTTTACAGTCTAGCCAGACACCTAGGTATTTGTAGTTGTCCACATATTCTAAGTCCGAACCGTCCAGAGTAGTGATGTTGGACGGGCGGCAGGTGCGGGCAGCGATCGGTTGTAGAGCATGCATTTAGATGTGGTGGATGTGTTTGTTTAATTTAGAGAGAGAGACAACATTAATAATACCATCAGTAATACCAATAATAATATAATCAGTCACACCAGTCTGTAATGCATTATGAAAACATTTATACATTCAGTTAAGAGAATAAATTATTATAATTTAAACTTTATAACTGTCCTACATATACTGTAGCATTAAAACAGACGTAATATTAATATCCTCTGTGTTATTTCTTCATTCAGATGAGCTTGCTGTGATTTGCCAACGTGAACTCAAATCTAATCTAAAGAAGAAGTTTCAATGTGTATTTGAGGGGATCGCTAAACAAGGAAACCCAACACTTCTCAATAAGATCTACACAGAGCTATACATCACAGAGGGTGGAACAGGAGAGGTCAATAATGAACATGAGCTGAGACAGATTGAGACAACAACCAGGAAACAAGCAACACCAGAGACTGCAATCAAATGTAACGACATCTTCAAACCCTTAACTGGACAAGACAAACATATCAGAACTGTGCTGACAAAGGGAGTCGCTGGCATTGGAAAAACAGTCTCTGTGCAGAAGTTCATTCTGGACTGGGCTGAAGGAAAAGCAAATCAGGATGTCCAATTTGTATTTTCATTCCCTTTTCGGAGCTGAATTTGATGAAAGAGGACAAACACACTTTCATTGAACTTCTCAATTACTTCTCAATGGAACCCAAACAATCAAGAATCTCCATCTACAACAAGTACAAAGTTCTGTTCATCTTTGATGGTCTGGATGAGTGCCGACTGCCCTAACTTCCAGAAGAACAAGATCTGTTGGGACGTCACAGAGTCAACCTCAGTGGATGTTCTGCTGACAAATCTCATCAAGGGAAATCTGCTTCCCTCTGCTCTCCTCTGGATAACTACCCGACCTGCAGCAGCCAATAAGATCCCTTCAGGGTGTGTTGACCAGGTGACAGAGGTACGAGGGTTCAATGACCCACAGAAGGAGGAGTACTTCAGGAAGAGATTCAGTGATGAGGACCTGGCCAGCAGAATTATCTCACACATAAAGACATCCAGGAGCCTCCACATCATGTGCCACATTCCAGTCTTCTGTTGGATTTCTGCAACAGTCCTTGAACACATGTTGAAACATAAGAGAGAAGAGATGCCCAAGACTCTGACTGAGATGTACACACACCTTGTGGAGTTTCATACCAAACAGAAGAATGAAAAGTATCTTGGGAAGGAGAGACAGGTCCACACTGGAATAAAGAGAGCATTCTGTCACTGGGAAAACTGGCTTTTCAGCAGCTTGTGAAAGGCAATCTGATTTTCTATGAAGAAGACCTGAAAGAGGCTGGCATTGATGTCAATGAAGCCTCAGTGTACTCAGGATTGTGCACACAGCTCTTTAAGAGGAATGTGTGCTGTACCAGAACAAGGTGTACTGCTTTGTTCATCTGAGCATTCAGGAGTTTCTGGTGCTGTATATGTGTTCCTCTCATTCATCAACAACAATGAGAATCTAATTGACAAACTGCAAACAAAAGACAAGTCTGAAGTTACTATCTACAAGAGTGCTGTGGATAAAGCCTTACAAAGTGAGACAGGAAACCTGGACCTTTTCCTCCGCTTCCTTCTGGGCCTCTCACTGGAGTCCAATCAGAAGCACTTACGAGGTTTACTGACTAAGACAAGAAGCAGCTCAAAGACCCATGAAGAAACAGTGAAGTACATCAAGGGAAGATCAGAGAGAATCCCTCTCCAGAGAGGTGCATCAATCTGTTCCACTGTCTGAATGAACTGAATGACCATTCTCTAGTGGAGGAGATCCAAAGCTACCTGAGATCAGGAAGTCTCTCAAAACCCAACCTGTCACCTGCACAGTGGTCAGCTCTGGTCTTTGTGTTGCTGACTTCAGAAAAGGAGCTGGATGTGTTTGACCTGAAGGAATACTCCAGATCAGAGGAAGGTCTTCTGAGGCTGCTGCCAGTGTTCAAAGCCTCCAGAGTTGTTCTGTGAGTAAATAACATGACATATAAGAACTAATCATCAGGAAGAAATATTTAGTTTAGAGAAAAATATGTATTATAATATGTATATAATATTATTTTGAAAAACATTAAATAAATGCATTGATTTTCACATTAGTATAACAATATGACCATACAGTACTAGGAAACGGAAGAATAATCTATATGTTGTTAGGTAGAATAAACCAAATTCATCCGCCATTGTCCTTCTACACTACTCATGTTAAATTAACAGTGTGTTTGAAGTCATGATGATCTCTTTGTCAGGCTGTCAGGCTGTGGAGTCACAGAGGAAGGCTGTGCTTCTCTTGTCTCAGCTCTGAGGTCAAACCCCTCACACAACCCCTCACACCTGAGAGAGCTGGATCTGAGTAACAATGACCTGAAGGATTCAGGAGTGAAGCTGCTCTCTGCTGGACTGGGGAATCCCCACTGTAAACTGGAGACTCTGAGGTCAGTATTCCTGTAGTTGGTCAACAAGTGATAACTGTTCACCAGATCCACATGTGTTTACCAGACACACATAGTCCACACCATATGTGTTTGGACAGTGAAGCTTACAGTTTTACATTTGGTGCTATGCTCCAGCATTTTGGATTTGTGATAGAATGTTTCATATTAGGTGACAGTACAGGATGTCTCCTTTTATTTAAAGGTATTCATACATAAACTCAGGAAAAAAAAGATACGTCCTCTCACTGTCAACTGCATTTATTTTCAGTAAACTTAACATGTGTATATAGTTGTATGAACATAAGATTCAACAACTGAGACATAAACTGAACAAGTTCTACAGACATGTGACTAACAGAAATTGAATAATGTGTCAATGAACAAAGGTGGGGTCAAAATCAAAAGTAACAGTCAGTATCTAGTGTGGCCACCAGCTGCATTAAGTACTGCAGTGCATCTCCTCCTCATGGACTGCACCAGATTTGCTAGTTCTTGCTCTGAGATATTACCCTTCTCTTCCACCAAGGCACCTGCAAGTTCCTGTACATTTCTGGGGGGAATGGCCCCAGCCCTCCGATGAAACAGGTCCCATTTGTGCTCAATGGGATTGAGATCCAGGCTCGTTGCTGGCCATGGCAGAACACTGACATTCCTGTCTTGCAGGAACTCACGCACAGAACGAGCAGTATTGTCACGACTTCCGCCGAAGTTGGTGCCTCTCCTTGTTCTCGCGGGCGCTCGGCGTTGCCTCCTTGCAGCATGCCTAAGGCACGTTCACGAAGATGAACAGCGACTCTGGGCATCTTTCTTTTCGTTTTTTTTCAGAGTCAGTAGAAAGGCCTCTTTAGTGTCCTAAATTTCCATTACTGTGACCTTAATTGCTTACCGTCTGTAAGCTGTTAGTGTCTTAACAACCATTCCACAGGTGCATGTTCAATAATTGTTTATGGTTCATTGAACAAGCATGGGAAACAGTGTTTAAACCCTTTACAATGAAGATCTGTGAAGTTATTTTGATTTTTATGAATTATCTTTGAAAGACAGGTTCCTGAAAAAGGGACATTTACACAGCATATATTATATCCATATATATTACACAGTATATATAATATATCCATATTTATTACACAGTATATATTATATCCATATTTATTACACAGTATATATTATATCCATATATTACACAGTATATATTATATCCATATAATACAGAGTAAATATTATATATATATCACACAGTATATATTATATATATTACACAGTATATATTATATATATTACACATTATATATTATATCTGTCATGAACGTTGGTTGAATTAATGGACCAAGGCGCAGCGTGCATAGAGTTTCACATGTTTATTAGATGAAACTCACAGAAAACAATAAAACGCAAAAACGAAACGTGAAGCCAATGTAGTGCTCGCAGGTAAATAGACATAGACAAGATCCCACAAAAACACAGTGGGAAAAGGCTGCCTAAATATGATCCCCAGTCAGAGACAACAATAGACAGCTGCCTGTGATTGGGAACCATACCAGGCCAACATAGAAATTAAAAAACTAGACTACCCACCCTAGTCACACCGTGACCTAACCAAAATAGAGAATTAAAAGGATCTCTAAGGTCAGGGCGTGACAATATCCATACAGTTGAAGTCGGAAGTTTACATACACTTAGGTTGGAGTCTTTAAAACTCGTTTTTCAACCACTCCACAAATTTCTTGTGAACAAACTATAGTTTTGGCAAGTCGGTTAGGACATCTACTTTGTGCATGACACAAGTAATTTTTCAAACAATTGTTTACAGACAGATTATTTCACTTATAATTCACTGTATCACAATTCCAGTGGGTCAGAAGTTTACATACATTAAGTTGACTGTGCCTTTCAACAGCTTGGAAAATTCCAGAAAATGATGTCATGGCTTTAGAAGCTTCTGATAGGCTAATTGACATCATTTGAGTCAATTGGAGGTGTTCTGTTATACTCACAGACATTATTTTAACAGTTTAGAAACTTCAGAGTGTTTTCTTAATCCAATCGCTACCAGATCATATATCATATCCTAGCGTCCTGAGGCCATGACATAACAGGCAGTTTTACTTTTGCTTGTCTCACATCATTTATTCTGAAACCTTCCGAAAACTGCATTGGACCCTTACAAACTTGATGTCAAATCTAAGATAGGAACCTAAATGATCCTTTAGGTTAAACATTGAAATTCAGATAGCCTGGCTACAGGAAAGTCAAGAAATGTTGACTATTGTCCCTTTTGGATCCACACTATTATGGGCTTGTTATTCTCTTATTGTTAACAATAAAGCCAGATTCACTTATCAGTTGGTTTTATAGCTCCTCATAGCCTATCTATCATTGCATCTTTGTTCAACCTTTCGAGAAACTACTAACCGTATACGATTTTAAAAATTGTGTTTAACACTTGTTAACAGTACTATCAAGTCTGCCAGAGTGTAAGGCAGCCATGTTTGCCATATACAACAGTTGACTCTCATCGTACTAACAGCCAAGTGATTACCCAAATAGAAAGAAATAAAAGAGGACTCTACACTCTATGGCAGGCTTGAGTTTGACCTCAAACAGGTAGTTTTTTAGATTTGGCCCCGCAGAGGAGTTGTTCTTCTAGAGGCGGTAACAAGGACAAACAATTTTATACGGTGCATTTATTGCGAGATCACATACCAGAAGAGCGTTGGGATGGAGTGTAAGAAAGTGTCTTAAGACTTGGTGTACTTGTAGTACTTCAAAAAGCGATCATACAATATGTAGTGAGATGTACTGGACCAGCATAGATAACTCATAGCTACCTTAGTAGCTGTGACCTTATCATATTTGTTTGCTAATACAAGTAAAAGGCTCTCTATTTGTAATATTGGATTAGGAAAAAATAAGATTCTCTCGGTTTTAATACATGGGTAAATTCAATTTTAGGACATGGGAGAGGATAGGGGCTTGGAACCTGTAACAAAATTTGTTTGTGTTAAATTATTTCACAAAATTTGGAACAGGTCACCAGAGGGATTCGTTGCTTTCGCAACAAATACTAGTCTTTTGTGATAGTCCGAGAGTCAAAGCAACATATCAGTAATTATATTGAGCCGAAGGAGGGATTTTCTGTCGTGTTAGGACGGAGCAAAAGGATATTATGCTCGCTAGCTATTTATGCTCGGTTGATCTACGAGTTCGTCACAACATCTGCGAGCAAAGGAGGCAATGATCCAAAGAGGGTCAGGGCCAAGTTATTTTCCATCATTTGGAAGTAAGAATGACACGTGGATACGTTGCATTCCAAACCGTAAGCAAGGTTTGACCATATGTTTTGTATCTTGAAACCAAAATCACTCACTTGGGTGTTGTTCTAGTCGTCCGGGAGACTGTTAATTTGGGTGAGTAACACATATTATAAATGTCTTTCCGATAATCAATGCTCGGCTGTTTTACATAGTTTATTGTTATTCAAAAATCCACAATCTTGTGAATTTTCAGATCCTCAGATATTTATCACGCACTGATAACGTAGTAGCGGAGCACTGGAAACTATCAACAGCAAGTTATAAAGATATTACGAACATAATTGATTTTGGTAGGGGTAAACAATGTTTAGAGGTGTTGGCAGAATCTAGAGAAGTTGGACAAAAACCGGAGGCCTTTTGTCAGATCATATTTTGACACGAAATATTAACGCAAACTAAACGCGCTAATGGGATCAAGAGAAAACACTCTCTCCCTAAGGATAGATGGTTAAGAGGGTATGTTAGGCGTCAACTGAGGAGTTTTTCTTCGTGAGTAAACAAGATTATCTATAACTCTTGTTTCTATTGCTATAGATCTCATGTGTGCTGCCTCCAAATTTTTGAACAACGGGGACTTGACATGGGGTTCATTATGAGACGCTATTGTTCAAAATATAGGATATTAAACTTAGGTTCTTGAGGTACATCGGCGGCTGTGGCTGGTACGATTACCCGATTAGCATTGAATCTCAGGGAGGCCACTGGCCAACCAGGCTTATGTGTTTTATTGTTTGTATTCCTAATGAGCCCTGCGCTACCCTCTCGGGGTAGTGGAAGGGGGTGTATATCTGTGATCTGATCCACCCATCCCACATTTTTTTTATCACTGTTTTGCGTTCCCAGACAATGAACCGGTCTCTCATCAAGTTTAGTTGTTTCCGCGGGGGATTCATGAATCCATCGGACACTAGCACACTTGCCTTTGGTTAGCTGATGCTAGCCCTATCCTAGAAAAAAGAGGATATACTCCGAAGACTGGCCTTGCAAGTATTTGTGGGACCTTTAGAACGAGGGTGGGTTGGGACGTGATGGATGTGAAGTCTGGTGCAAAGGATAATCAGAAAGAGAATATCATATCAGACCACCCAACAGGGTATTGTAATACTTTAATATTTCGTATATTGTTTCGACACGACTTATTGGTTCACACACAATACGACTATACATGCGGCAGCTAGTTCTAAATAAATTTATGTTTTGTCCACTTTTTCCTTTTGTTTTGAGGAAACCTTCGCGTATCGATTCTAATGTAAAGTTTACATATGCAGCTAGGCGGAAATAGAAGAGATCGCAGAGAATATACACGCCTTTATCGCTCACAAGATATGGCCTAGCCACTAGTCTGCAAAACAAAAAATTAGAATTGCAATTATTACCTTTGGGCTGTTGGTTTAGAGGGACTGCGTGACGTCGAATTTTCAGGCGATTGGAGCAGGAACGATTGTTGATTTCAGACTCTTCAGGATCCGGCGGAGGATGTACTCTCATTGGGTGGTGTGGGAGACTAACTTTTATAAGTTTAACAAAATCCCGGATTATCTGCAGAAACGAAGAGTCCGCAGTATAATTGGCCCGCACAAGTGGTACATTTCAAACTCGGTGTACACGTCGCCACATTGGCCTCGATAAGAAGAACAATCCAACCAACAAAAAAGGACTAAGCTTCGACTTTTTTCGATCACAGTCCAAACAAACAAACCCTGTCGGAACCCAGTCATCACTTCGGGGAAGAACCCAGACACACGATACATCTCATCACATTGAACAGCGTCTTAAACAAAACTTTTCCGAATGTCAAATGAACAACCCCTATAAAGGCATAACAGAGTTTAAGTATGTCGTTTTACATGTGCTTTCATCTGTTAGAGATAAGCTATCCTACAGTTAAGTTATCGTTTTTTTATATTATTTTACACCGGTACCTTGAGATCTTCTGCTCAGATTGTGTTGAACCCTTAGATAAATTCTAGGGTGAGTTCATATGTTCATCTTAGATAACATCGCATGTGGTGGGATATTTTCCGTAAAGGCACCTAACCATGTGGCACAAGCCATGGGTACCCTCAGCACGCCCCTTTTATTGGGTCACATATTAATTCAAGAGACATTTAAACAGATCGGGCACGTTCATCCTACTGGAAGGGATTAATAATATTAATACATATTGTGGTTTTGAATAAAATACTCATAGTGATCTATCGGCGTTCTTAAAAAAATTGTGTATTATTAAGTTAAAGGGTTCTTTCGGGAAGGTTATAATTCCATTATAAGTCTAATCCTAAACTAAAGTTATTCCCAAGTTAGCTGTGAATTGTGGAAGTACTGTGTGTAGTTGTTCATTATTTCTATTTGTTAACTTCACGTTCAAAACTTAACGACGAATATTGGGAAACGCTCAGAAGTATTATGTAGTGTCTTGTATCATACTTGGGTAAATGTGCTAAATATATCAAAATATTTGGTGTGGTCTCTATCGTAACTACACAAGGTTAAATAACAAACTTGCATACAGCTTGACTGACCGTTGTAGTCTTGAGAATGAAAGATTATGTGGGATATCATATCAATAGAGATAATGTGAAGGTGTAGAATACCGCCACCAATATGTGATGGATAGATCAACAAAGACATAGTTATAGAGGTAGTATCTGTTCTTGGTAAGTCCATAACATGAGTAATATAATACGGCAGAGTCAATGTATCTAAATCATCTGATAATAGTCTCTAATATAACCTGAAAATGTGTAGTCTTGGTCCGCATTTTAAACAAGAACGAATATTTCATGGGGAAGGCATAAGCCAACTTAAATAGCTATCACAAGAACTGCCAAATAATAAAAGACAGAACTTACGTTTTTGCAGACTGCGTAGCTGGATGCATGATGAGACGACATAGAATCATTCCCACTTTCTTGTTTTAGAGAGTAAGGAATGGGATACCCCTCCTGGTCTGCATGGGGAATATAACAACTATATTTACGAGAGAAACTAGTACTGGGAATCTCCCCATAATAAACGAGAACATAAAAAATGCGTCTATGTTTGCGAGGAATGAAAAGGAGGGAGGCTCTTTAGCAAGCCGAAGAACAACTCAAGAGTATACTCACTCGTTTTACCACTCCCAAACGGGTCAGTTTTCGTAAATTTCAAATTTGCTTGGTTACAAACGGGGATGTGGGGCATGTCTTACAAAATAGCTATGGATACGTGGGGGTGACTTATTTTTATAGCATCGACGTGTCAGTGACTGCTGAGTTGCTTGGAGGATTCACACACAAAATAAAGAAGATTGGCCAGATTTGAAACCTATAAGACAATATTACACTGAGTGGATAAACCTCCGAACTATAATGTGGATATACATTTTGAAAGCGCCAACTACTTCTATGCCACACAGGTTGAGCTACATTTCAAGTTCAGGGGCTTAATATGTGAAATGAATCTTATACATGACATCATGTGGTCTTCAGTTCAAAACACTAGGGAGGACAGAGTAGTTCCGATTAGTCCCATTAAAACAAGTTTGAGAGAGGGCATATCACTCAATGGTGCACCACTTTTCTCCATTAAGTTAGTGGGCGAGCACCTTAATTTGGCCTTACACGAGAAACACAAGAAGAGCCATCAAGGAGCGAAGAGTGAATATGTTGGATGAACGATGGGGCGATAACTTTCTACAATAAAGAGCAACAGGGAGTCAAGCAAACGGCTGGACTAACATAGAGTCACATAACCTTTCGGATCTCTCAGAAAAATAGATTTCATCTCAGAAAGTACATTTCATAGTAAAGGGGTATTCTGGTGAAGATTACGGAGTGGCTCAAACTAGTTAAAGATATAAGTTGGCGTGTTTGGGTTTAAAACTGGTTAGCAAGATGCGAGATTTGCTGAAACTAAAAATAAATTACACGGCAAAAAGATGAAAAAGGAAAACGAAGTTGGCATAACCATTGGAGTGCTCGAGATGTGTTAGAACCGCCATGACAGCTCCGTCTTGGTTTTCCAGAATTTGGAACATTGTGGGCCCCTAAATATAAATTCTAAGGATCTCTTTCGAATGCATCTAAACAATATGCAAAGTAGATGGGGAAGCTTGTGGAAGGAATGCTAGTACCTCTGAAACGTTTCCATGATGTAGGTACCCACAGTCCATTACTGTAAACACTCTCGTTTGTTAATGAAAACGGAATTGCTTACCTTCCAATAAATTACAAATACCCAACAATAACTGTATTTTGGTACAGAGTGTATGTAACTGATCTTGCACTCTTGTTTCGGAGTGAGGGTTGAACCTAACGCTGGGGATATGATGAGGGTTCCGAAATTTAGAAATCCGACAAAACCGGCAGCGTTCTGAAAAGCAAATAAATGAGGGGCAGAGTTCGAACAAAACCACCACAACCTCTAAGCCAGCTGGATCAGGTAGATGAGGACCTAGGATGTCATGACAGTACTGACAACAGTATTATACGACCAATTCTAAGAATTACAAAGGTTTATATTACCGGCTGCAAGGGAGTGATTTTGTGTATAGGCATCATATGAAGAGGGCATGGCATACCGTTATTGAAGTAAACAGGTGAGACCTATGGGTAAACTATGCGTGCAAGGGTTAAGGGTTGCGGCAGGGGACACATCCTTCCCTAACACTCTTAGGGCCTTTATTATCTTAACCAGTTTACATTTTTTGTGTTTCTAACGGTTGTGTAACATGCTTGGTATTTCTGTTATGGTGGTTAGTATAACAAAAAATGTGGGATAGGTTACCTGATTCGATTTCTCTCTGTCAGGCCCAAGACAGGAAAATTGCCTTACAGTGCACACTTCTGGCCATAGGTACCGGCAGACACACCGAGAGCTGAGCTTGGATAATATCTCTCATATGTATCCCGAAAGCAAAATCTTGTAGGAACCAACAAAGGTTTATGAGGGACTCGTATTAGTGTAATCGTTAGATCCATTTTTGCTACGTACACTGGGAGGATGTGCAACAAGAGGAGGGAGAATTATTGCGAAAGTTCACCTGTGTATACGTAAGTATTTTAGACAGTCAGAAACGCCGCTTTTAATTAGGCTACAGTTACTCAATCAAACATTGTTAAGCACCTTTGGGGCGGCATTTGGGGCCATATATTTCCCACGCTTTGAGTCTTCTTGGGTATCCCAGAAATTTTTACAGGACTTGCAGGGGTGCCTTGTTGGTGCAGAAGAGAAAGGGGTTAAACGATAATCTTCAGTAGCGAGTGTAACTAGCAAAGTCTAGTGCAGCTCCCATTGATGGAGGAACTCATGCACTTGCACGTACCTTCTAACTCTTTCAGTCCCACCTGAGATGGCCAACAGCCTACGGATACTAGACTGTGAGTCTACTAGGTGTAGGTTAAATTTTGAGACCCAAGCGTGGACCATGTTGGTTCATGGTTTGGGACTGACAAGATACCATTATTATCTAGATTTTTCTTGAGGTTAGGTTCACATGTTGCTGTATCAGGAGACAATGAGCGATCACAGCAAAACTTTATTTACCTCTGTTCTCAGGCCTATGTTTAAAAAATCCTTTAACTGAATAACAATCACAACTAAATATAGAACAATGCTGTACTAGTAATATTCAGTACTGAACATAAATGCAGTTGACAGTGACGAGGACGTATGTCGTTTTTTTGCCATATGAGTTTATGTATGAATACCTATTATCAATAAAAAGGCAAGACATCACTGTATCATAGTCCGTAACACGGTAAAATGAAAACATTCTAATGAAACAATATCGCAAGAAATGCTGGAGCATAGCACGCAAACTAAGTTAACCTGTAAGCTTCACTGTCCAAACACATATGGTGTGGACTATGTGTGTCTGGTAAACACATGTGGATCTGGGTGAACAGTTATCACTTGTTGACAACTACAGGAATACTGACCTCAGAGTCGTCAGTTCTTACATGGTGGGGGCGAGAATTTCCACCCAAAGCATCTCACGAAGCCCAGAAGCAGAGCCACGCAGCTTCCACATCCAATGAATCCCCACTTCCCAGGCCTGCTATATCAAACGAATTGTTACGTAACAACCTCCCTAGTATGTCCTCTCAATCAGAGGAAAAGCGAAAACACTGCCTCAGCTATCCAGGATCTCTCTCTGACGAGAGTGTGGCACAGGGTAGCAATTAGGGTTGCAATTTAGAAACCGTGGACGGAGCTTTAACATAGAACAAACACTTGACAGCTACTCAGCAGCTGCAAAACACAAGAAGAAGCCATATCAGCCCTTCCATCTGTGTACCTGTCCTGACCACTAAACCACCAACGCCTAGACCAGCCACATATCAGAACAAAAGAGGAAGAAATCATCATATGGACTTCAAACACGAGCTGTTATGTACTAGGAACGTGACAGACAATGAGTGAGTGTAGAGGAAATCGGCGGAACTGAATTTGCCGTTATATTCTTATCTCTTAACAAATACATATTAGACATATTATTCCACTCCATCGTTTTCCTCATAGAGCTGGAGATGATGGTCCTATCAACTGAGTCTATATGCTTACATGCTGACAACAATCAATGCATTTTTAATGTTTTCTCAAGAACAAAAAATTCAAACAAATATAGGAATTTATCTCTATATTAATACACATAACAATAACAATCTTTTCATTCTAAACTTCTATAAACTATAATAGGAATAATTTTCATCACATTATCATCGAGAAATTCGAATAACCATCTAAGTTATTCGATATTAATAATGCACATAATCAATCATATCAATCCAACTAGTTATTGAATTACACATTGAAATCTATAATCATTCATACTAACTATTCAGCAAGAAAAACATATGGAGACACTATCTGAGAATCAGATCAATGTCATCAAACTCAGGATCGAGCAAAGGCACTCACGATAACAATTAATACCCTATCCCCAACATTATTGAGTAGAATTAACTACATAACAATATCATCAACTATATGAATACACATAACAATTATATCACTTCTCAAAAACGGTATTCAAAACACAAATTCACACCAGCATCTCTTATTCACATGAAGTCAAGCAACACACAACTATAAGTACTACAAGTAGACCTAGGACCTCACTGTAGTCACAGTGTACAGTACAAAGGTTGGGTTTTTTAGAGTAGAGTATCTTTACTGTCTTACATGATTATGATATCATCAGGTAAGCTTTGGATTCTCCATTCCACGAGATGAACGTCGATATTGGGTCCATTCATGTTCACCTCAGACACCTTGGACTTAGACAAAATTAGGTCATAATAGCACTCTAATTCTCAGTGGGAGAGGGATTGCTCCTTCTGATCGCAAATTCCCACATTCTTGTCCAAACGCTTTGACAGTATTGTTGACTGGTCCCATATTCCCTTCCTTCGCAACGTGTTGTGATTTACATCAATCGCTCACTCTTGGTGGTCTTATTTTCGAGAGCTACTACGTCTTGTTTGTAACTTAGCAGTCTTGCAGTATTGTGTCAGCTTGGTTGTAGTTTGTTAAGAACTGATGTTTTCCCAATACAACTGAATGGTGGAATAACGTCCCTGTCCATTTTGGTAGTCACTTGCTCTGTGTATTGTCAGTAAAATAGAAGTATGTTTCTTTGAACACTTCTACATTCAGTGAATGGTGCCACTTTTGGTTAATTGCGCCACCGTCCCAGTAGACGCGCCCAGACGGGAAGCCGGAGGAAAAGGGTCCATCTTTAAAAAACAAAAGGAAAAAGAATTAATCAAAAACAATAGTAATTCTATACAACTTGAGGGAATATATGTTATAAGTGCTTTATTCAAGGATCTGCAATCAGCTACTCTTGAGAATTGAATGGGATAAAATGAGTAAAAGTTACAGAGGACACAAGGATCATTCACCCCCTACGAGTGTCATTGGTGAGATGGTGATGAGTGTACGATGTTTTTTTTGTAGCCTGCTGTTTATTGGTAATAGAGTGAGAGGTTAAGCATGTTTTGTTGTTGCTCTCTGTTTTTGGTAATGGTGAAGAGGTTAGCATGTTTTTTTGTTGCCTCTGTTTATTGGTAATGGTGAGAGGTTAGCATGTTTGTTGTAGCCTCTGTTATTGGTAATGGGTGAGAGGTTAGCATGTTTTGTTGTAGCCCTCTGTTATTGGATGTGAGAGGGTTAGCTCTGTTTTGTTGTGATTGCCTCTGTTATTGGTAATGGTGAGAGGTTAGCATGTTTTCTTGTGTAGCCTCTGTTATTGTGTATAAAGGTGAGAGGTTAGCATGTTTTGTTGTAGCCTCT
>NW_019946129.1:23833-34561 GCF_002910315.2 Salvelinus sp. IW2-2015
TGTACGCATTGGATGTATTTCAAGGACTACCTTCGAACTCAATGCCTCTTTGCTTAACATCATGGGAAAATCAAAAGAAATCAGCCAAGACTTCAGAAAAAAATTTGTAGACCTCCACAAGATTGGTTCATACTTGGGAGCAATTTCCAAACGCATGAAGATACCACGTTCATCTGTACAAAAAATAGTACGCAAGTATAAACACCATGGGACCATGCAGCCATCATACCGTCAGGAAGGAGACGCATTCTGTCTCCTAGAGATGAACGTACTTTGGTGCGAAAAGTGCAAATCAATCCCAGAACAACAGCAAAGGACCTTGTGAAGATGCTGGAGGAAACAGGTACAAAAGTATCTGTATCCACAGTAACCAGACCTATATCAACATAACCTGAAAGGTTGCTCAGCAAGGAAGAAAGCATCTGCCAAAACTGCCATAAAAAAGCCAGACTACGGTTTGCAACTGCACATGTGGACAAAGATCATTCTTTTTTGGAGAAATGTCCTCTGGTCTGATGAAACAAAAATAGAACTGTTTGGCCATAATGACCATCGTTATGTTTGGAGGAGAAAGGGGGAGGCTTGCAAGCCGAAGACCACAATCCCAACGTGAAGCACGGGGGTGGCAGCATCATGTTGTGGGGGTGATTTTAGCAGGAGGACTGGTGCATTTCACAAAATAGATGAATCATGGGGAAACACATTATGTGGATATATTGAAGCAACATCCAAAGACATCAGTCAGGAAGTTAAAGCTTGGTCGCAAATGGGTCTTCCAAATGGCCTACTTCCAAAGTTGTGGCAAAATGGCTTAAGGACAACAAAGTCAAGGTACTGGAGTGGCCATCACAAAGCCCTGACCTCAATCCTATAGAAAATATGTGGGTAGACTGAAAAGGCGTGTACGAGCAAGGAGGCCTACAAACTTGACTCAGTTAACACCAGCTCTGTCAGAAGGAATGGGCCAAAATTCACCCAACTTATTGTGGAAGCTTGTGGAAGGCTACCTGAAAGTTTGACCCAAGTTAAACAATTTAAAGGCAATGCTACCAAATACCAATTGAGTGTATGTAAACATCTGACCCACTGGGAATGTGATGAAAGAAATAAAAGCTGAAATAAATCATTCTCTCTACTATTATTCTGACATTTCACATTCTTAAATAAGTGCTGATCGTAAATGACCTAAGACAGGGCATTTTTACTAGGATTAAATGTCAGGAATTGTGAACAACTGAGTTTAAATGTATTTGGCTAAGGTGTATGTAAACTTCCGACTTCAAAGTATCTCCGGTATATTACATAATTTATGCATCAACACACAGAACGAATTTGTAACGACTCTCCTCCTCCTCTTCATCCCGAAGAGGAGGAAGCAGGGATTAAACCAAGGTGCAGGGGTTTGTGAATACATATAGATTTATTTGCTGACGAAGACGAACACAAAAACTTATACTTGCATAAAACTACAAAACAACAAACGACGTTAAACAGACCTGAACTGGTGAACATAAAAAAACAATGCACTCATGAACAGGAAAGAACGAACGAGAGACGAGAACAGTACCGTGTGGTGCAATAACACAGACACAGCGACACACCCACGACAAACAATGTGAAAACAACCTCCTATAGTATGTCTCTCAATCAGAGGAAAACGAAAACACCTGCCTCTGATTGAGAGCCATACAAGGTCAATTAACCTGACACTTAACATAGAACAAACACCAGACTGCCCACCCATCTCACGTCCTGACCCACTAAACACAACAATACAAAAGGAAAACAAGGTCAGGAACGTGACAGAATTGACCCCTATTTTATATCAAATACATTTTAAAGGAGAGTCCAACACTGTCCACCAGAAATACCATCAACAATATGAATACACATAACAATATCATCAACTATATGAATACACATAACATATCATCAACTATATGAAACACATAAAATATCATCAACTATATGAATACACATGACAATATCATCACTATATGAATACACATGACAATGTCATCAACTATATTTGAAAAAAAATACACATAACATTATCATAAACTATATTAATACACATAACAATATCATCAACTATATGAATACACATAACAATATCATCAACTAATTAATACACATAACAATATCATCAACTATATTAATACACTTATTCATACATATATATTTTTACTGTTTAATATGATAATATTATGTACGTCGTTTTCCTACTTGAAAAAGTCATAATAATAGGGCAAATTCATTTTGTCAAACGTTTAGTATTTGGTCCCATATTCCATTCCTGCAGTGATTACATCAAGCTTGTGATTCTACTAACTTGTTGAGCATTTGCAGTTTGCCTTGGTTTGTTTTTGGATGATGTTTTCCCAATAGAACTGAATGGTGAATAACGTCCTGTCATTTTGGAGTCACTTCACTTGTATTGTCAGTAAGAATAGAAGATGTTTCTGAAACACTTCTACATTCATGTGGATGCTACCATGATTATGAATAATCAGGAATTGAATCGAGAATGATGATAATTGAGAAAGTTACAGAGGCACAAGGATCATACCCCCTCTGTTATTGGTGAATGGTGAGAGGTTAGCATGTTTTTTTTTGTAGCCTCTGTTATTGGTAATGGTGAGAGGTTAGCATGTTTTGTTGTTGCCTCTTGTTATTGGTAATGGTGAGAGGTTAGCATGTTTTGTTGCCTCTGTTATTGGTAATGGTGAGAGGTTAGCATGTTTTGTTGTAGCCTCTGTTATTGGTAATGGTGAGAGGTTAGCATGTTTTGTTGTAGCCTCTGTTATTGGTAATGGTGAGAGTGGTTAGCATGTTTTTGTTGTGCCTCTGTTATTGGTAATGGTGAGAGTTAGCATGTTTTTTGTAGACTCTGTTTATTGGTAATGGTGAGAGGTTAGCATGTTTTGTTGTAGCCTCTGTTATTGGTAAGGTGAGAGGTTAGCATGTTTTGTTGTAGCTCTGTTATTGGTAATGGTGAGAGGTTAGCATGTTTTGTGTAGCCTCTGTTATTGGTAATGGTGAGATGTTAGCAGTTTTGTTGTAGCTCTGTTATTGGTAATGATGAGAGTTAGCATGTTTTGTTGTAGCCTCTGTTATTGGTAATGGTGAGGGTTAGCATGTTTTGTTGTATCCTCTATAACTTTCATCACTCATTATGATTCCATGACTCATTCTATATTTTTCTTATCGTGCACTCATCAGGATTCATTTAGTAGTGTTTAGAACATGTCATCTACTTCACTTAGACAGAAAATTACTCTAGTCATCATCCACCATTCAGTTTACTATTGGGCAAAAACACACCAAAACACAACCAAAACAAACTGCAAAGCAACAACAAGTTGGGACCAAATACTAAACTTTTGACTACTTCTAAATACACTATAGTGAATTGGAAATGCTACCACTAACTAAAGAAAAAGTTACAATATAAGTTATCGTTTTAGCAGTGACACATGACCATAAACTTGAACAGCTATCTTGTGGTAACAACAGTAATGCCACGTCTGAATGTCAAACGTTTCTCTATTACCACCAGCCCAGGCAAAAAAGGTGAAGATTCAGCAATGTTTCATTGAAATGTACAGTGTGTATAAGGGACCAAATAGTTGAGGGAAATCGACACTGTGGTCCCGAAGCAACCATCACCAAAAGGCCTACAGTACAAGATCGATAACAGAAGAGGTCTGAGAACAAAGAGCCATTGGGAAGACCAACTTACCTTAGATTTGTCTTCAGGTTGTTGAGTTGAAAATGTTTCCTGGCTTTTCTGTGTTGAAAATTATTTTAGTTCTTTGTGACCTCTGTCAAAGCGTGCCGTCTTGGCTGTGTGTTGGTCTGGAAATGTCTAATCTAGCATTCGCTTCTATACCAAAACTCCTGGACAGGAGCTGAACAAAAACATACACACAGAAGACAACAGACTGACAGATATATGAAGGTCGCTACAAGAGCTGATTTCATCTGATATTTGTCACACCCTGATCTGTTATCTGTCTTTGTGCTTGTCTCCACCCCCCTCAGGTTGTCGGCCATCTTCCGTCAATTATCCCCAGTGTATTTATATCTGTGTTCTCTGTTTGTCCTGTTGCAGTTTGTCTTGTCAGGCTTTACAGCGTGTTATACCCGTCTCCCTGCTTTCTCCAAGGTTCTGTTTCCTAGTTTCCCCGGTTCTGACCATTCTTCCTGCCTACTCTTGAGCCTGGCCTGCCGTTCTGTACCTGCCTGACTCTGACCCGTTTTACGAAACCTCTGCCTGCCCTGGACCCCGAGCCTGCCTGGCTGTTCTGCTCCTTATTGACTCTTGCCCTGGATTTACGGACCCTCTGCCTGCCTTTTGACCTGTCCTTTTGCCTGCCCCTGTTTGGGTCCAAAAACATCTGTGGACTCTAGCTGTCTGCACTGGGTCTTATCCTGGAGTTCTGATAGATACGAAAAACAGACCAACAGATTCTGAAAGGAATTACAGAACTGGTTCATATCCTTTATTGCTCTCTTCTGCTTCCAGTTTGAGATGGACAGCTTGCAAGAATACAGACACACACACTTCACAAAATGCAGTTGGTTGGAAAAAGTACCCAAATTTTCATAACTTGAGTAAAAGTAAAGATACCTTTAAAAAAAATTACTCAAGTAAAAAAGTAAATTCACCCATACTTCTCACTGATGAAAGGATTCCCATTTATCAAATCAAATTTTTATTGTCAACATACACATGTGTTAGCAGATGTTAATGCGAGTGTAGCGAATGCTTGTGCTTCTAGTTCGACAATGCTAGTAATAACAGAGTAATCTAACCTAACAATTCAAACTACTACCTTATACAACAAGTGTAAGCGGAAAAGAATATGTACATAAATGATATATGAATGGTTGATGGTTACGAACGGCATCGGCAAGATGATGCAGTAGATGGTATAGAGTACAGTATATAACATATGAGATGAGTAATATAGGGTATATAACATAAAAGTGGCATAGTTTCAAAGTGGCTTAGTGAAATACATGTAGTTACATAAAGAGGCAAGATGCAGTAGATGATATAGAGCTACAGTTATATACCATATACATATGAGAGAGTAATTAGGGTACTCTTCTCACTGTTGAAGGATCTCTGTCACGTCCTGGACCATAGAAACCCTTTATATTCTATGGTAGAGTAGGTCAGGGCGGTGACTAGGGGGGGGTTTAGTCTAGTTTATATATTTTCTGTGTGGGGTTCTAGGTTGTGTTTTTTCTATGTGGGGTTCTAGGTTGTTATTTTCTATGTTTGGGGTTTTAGGTATGATTCCCAATTAGAGGCAGCTGGTATCGTTGTCTCTATTGGGAATCATATTAAGTAGCATTTTTTCCACCTGTGGGATTTATGGGATATGTTTATGTTTTAGTTGCCTGTTTAGCACTGCATTGTAGTCACAATTCGTTTTATTCTTTATTTGTTTTGTATTTTGCTATTAAAGTGTCACGCCCTGGCCTTAGTATTATTGTTTTATTTATTTATTTTAAGTTAGGTCAGGGTTGTGACATGGGTATGTGTGTATTTTGGGTATTTATATGGTAGAGGGGGTTGTTGGTTGTTAGTTTATGGTTTTGTGTTGGTGTATGTATCTAAGACATGTGTCTATGGGTGTGTAGTTTACTAGGAAAGTCTATGGTGGCCGAATGGGTTCTCTCAATTTAGAGACAGCTGATTTTCTTGTGTCTCTAATGGAGCCATATTTAGCGCTGCCATAAGGCTTTAGCTGTTTTGTGGAGTCATTGACATGTCGACGTAAGTAGTTTTGTGTGTGGCACTTGCGGTTTTAGGTTTCACGATTCGTTTGTTTGTTTGAGTTAGTGTGTTAAGTGTTACGTGTTTCATCTTCGCGTTATAATAAAAAGATGTATTTCAAGTCATGTTGCGCTTGGTCCATCTCTTTCACCGTCAACAGCGATTCGTGACAGAATGACCCACCAATCTACACCAAGCAACATGAACCAGCGGCAACAGGAGCAGCGCAAGAGGAAATGGACTTGGGAGGAGATCCCGGAAAGAGGCGGTTAAAGGACCCTGGCGGTCAGCCAGGGGAATATCGCCGTCCAAGGCGGAGCTGGAGGCGCTTGAAAGGCAGCAGAGGCGCCTGTATGAGGAGGCAGCGCGGCGACGCGGTGGGAGCCCCGAGAGTCAGACCCAAAAATTTCTTGGGGGGGGACACACGAGGAGTGTGGCCAAAGCCGGGTAGGATACCTGAGCCAACCTCCCCGTGCTTACGCGTGGAGTGAGAGAGCGTGCGTATGGTGTCAAGAACCGTGTTTGGCGGTAAAGCGCACGGTGTCCCAGTACGCGTGCTTAGCCCAGTGCGGGCTATTCCACCTTTGCCGCACTGGGAGGCTGAGTTGGGCATCGAGCCAGATGTCATGAAGCCGGCCCAAGTATCTGGTCTCCAGTACGTCTTCCTGGGCCGGCATACATGGCCCAGCCTTACGAATGGTTTGTTCCCGGTTCGCCAGCATAGCCCAGTTCGGCTATTCCACCTCGCCGCACTGGCCAGGGCTTTACGGCACCATTCAAAACCTGTAAGGTTGGGCAGGCTCGGGTCAAGAGCACGTGTTCCTACCTTCACGGCGCGGTATACCCGGTGCCACTCCAAGTTACCAGTCCACCGCGTGGCAGCCCCCCGCACCAGGGCTCGTCTCTCCGGGTTCTCTCTCCAGCTGCTCCACCTGTCTCAGCGCTGTCAGAGCTTTCCTCCTCTCCAGCGCACCAGTCGCTATACCAACGCACCAGGCCTACTGTGCGCCTCAGCAGGGCAGGTCGGTCCGTCTGCCCAACGCTTTCTGCACTGCCTGTCTGCCCAAGCAAGCCGTCTGGAGCCATTTGTCTGCCCCAGCGCCGTCGGAGGCCATCCGTCTGGCCCTAGCGGCGCCTGAATGCCCGTCTGCCCAACGGGCTAACTTGCCCGTCACTGCGATGACCTGCAAAAGCTGCCCGTCTGCCATGAGCCTGCAAAGCCGCCCGTCTTGCCAAGAGCCTACAGAGCCTTCGCCAGACCGGATCAGCCAGAGCCTTCCGCCAGACGCGGATCACCAGAGCCTTCCGCCGAGGACCGGATCAGCCAGAGCCTTCCGCCGCCAGACCGGAGTCAGCCAGAGCTTCCGCCAGACCGGGTCACAAGAGCCTTCCGCCAGACCGGGTCAGCCAGAGCCTTCCGCCAGACGCGGATCAGCCAGGAGCCTTCCGCCAGACCGGATCAGCCCAGAGCCTGTCCGCCAGCCGATCAGCCCAGAGCTTCCGCCAGACCGGATGCAGCCAGAGCCTTTCCGCCCAGACCGGATACCAGAGCCTTCCGCCAGACCGATGCAGCCAGAGCCTTCCGCCAGACCGGATCAGCAGAGACCGTCACCAGGACCTGCCAGAGCTCCAAGCCAGGAACCTGCCAGAGCCGTCCAGCCAGGACCTGCCAGAGCGTCCAGCCAGGACATGCCAGAGCCGTCCAGCCAAGGACTGCAGAGCGTCCAGCCAGGACCTGCCAGAGCCGTCCAGCCAGGAGCCTGCCAGAGCCCTTCAGCCAGGACCTGCAGAGTCCTCTCAGCCAGGACCTGCCAGAGTCCCTCAGCCAGGACCTGCCCAAGTCCTCAAGCCAGACTGCCAGAGTCCTCAGCCAGGACCTGCCCAGAGTCCTCAGCCAGGACCTGCCAGAGTCCCTTCAGCCAGGACCTGCCAAGAGGTCCCTTATCCCGGTGCTGCCCCTTATCCCGGTGACTGCCCCTTATCCCGGTGCTGCCCTTATTCCGCGGTGCTGCCCCTTATCCCGGTCTGCCAACTTATCCCGGTGCTGCCCCTTAGTGACTATGGTGGGTGGGACCATGAGCGACCAGTGCCGGAAGCCGCCGCCGTGGAAGGAACGCCCACCCAGACCCTCCCCTAGGACTATGTGCGAGTGCGCCGGAGTTCCGCACCTTAAGGGGGGGGTTATGGCACGCCCTGGCTTAGTATTATTTGTTTTATTTATATTTTAGTTAGGTCAGGGTGTAGGCATGGGGTATGTGTGTATTTTGGGGTCATTATATGTGTAAGAGGGGGTTGTTGTTGTAGTTTTGGTTTTGTTTGAGTGTATGTATCTAGCTGTGCTTCTATGGGTGTGGTAGTTTACTAGGAAAGTCTATGGTGGCGCGGAATGGGTTCTCAATTAGAGACAGCTGATTTCTGTTGTCTCTAATTGGGAGAGCCATATTTAAGGCTGCCCATTAGCCTTTAGCTGTTTGTGGGTCATTGTACATGTCGACGTAAGTAGTTTTTGTGTGCCTTGCCGTTTAGGTTTCACGATCGTTTGTTTTTTGGTTAGTGTGTTAAGTGTTACGTGTTTCATCTTCGTCGTTATATTAAAGAAGATGTATTCAAGTCATGTTGCGCCTTGGTCCTCTCTTTCACGTCAACACGATCGTGAACATTAAGGTTTCACTTTATTCATTAAAATGATGTGGAACTCAACGTACGAGCTGCGCCTTGATCCGACATTTCCATTTAATTACGAACAAGTGGACAGATTCCCTTGTTAATCTTCTCACTGTTGAAGTATTCCCATGTTATCTTCTCCACTAAGGAAGTATTCCCATGTATCTCTCACTGAGGAAGTATTCCCTTGTATCTTCTCATTGAGGAAGGATTCCAATGTTATCTTCTCAACTCATGAAGATTTCCCATGTTTATCTTCTCACTGTTGAGTAATTCCATGTTACTCCACTGATGAATGATTCCATGTTATCTTCTCACTGATGAATGGATTCCCATGTTATCTTCCCACTGATGAAGGATTCCCATGTTATCTTCTCACTGAGGAAAGTATTCCCATGTTATCTCTCTCAACTGATGTTAGTATTTCCCATGTTATTCTTCTCACTGTTGACGTATTCCCATGTCATCTCTCACTTGATAAGGATTCCCATGTCATCTTCTCACTGATGAAGATTCCCATGTCATCTTCTCCTGAGGAAGTATTTCCCATGTTATCTTCACTGAGGAAAGTATTCCATGTTATCTTCTCAACTCATGAAGTATTCCCATGTATTCTTCTTCTTTTCTCACATAACTTGAAAGAATTCTCAGATGTAATAATTTAAAGTTTGTTTGTGTTGCCTCTGTTCTCTGTTGAAGGTCTGTAGTTATTGAGAACATGAACATCTATTGTAACCTTAATATTCATATATTAGGACATGTTAATAAGATCATAGCAGGAAGAGCCAAAAGCAGCGAGACGGGAGACCTCATTTAACTTCATTAAATATAATTTTTGCAAAATTTAATTTAAATCTCATGGTCCAATTATAATGAATTCCCGTCTAAAAAGGCATGAAAAATGTTAACGGCGAAACTCTAAAAATTATAACAGTGGTCTTTTAATGTCATTTTGATAAGTAGATGATGACAACAGACGTCAGGCCTTTTAGGAAAAATACCAAAGCAAACTCTTCTGATTCTGATGTTTTGTTGTAGTCTCTGTTATTGGTAATGGTGAGAGGTTAGCATGTTTTGTTGTAGCCTCTGTTATTGGTAATGGTGAGATGTTAGCATGTTTTGTTGTAGCCTCTGTTATTGGTAATGATGAGAGGTTAGCATGTTTTGTTGTAGCCTCTGTTATTGGTAATGGTGAGAGGTTAGCATGTTTTGTTGTATCCTCTATAACTTTCTCACTCATTATGATTCATGACTCATTCATGATTTTTCTTAATCGTGGCATCATCAGGATTCATTTAGTAGTGTTTAGAAACATGTCATCTACTCACTTAGACAGAAAATTACTCTAGTCATCATCCACCATTCAGTTACTATTGGGCAAAACACAACCCAAAACACAACCAAAACAAACTGCAAATGCAACAAACAAGTTTGGGACCAAATACTAAACTTTTGACTACTTTAATACACTATAAGTGAATTGGTCAGAATACTTCAAATAGGGGGACTAGATACATAAAGAGCTTTCGTTTCTAAATGGTGAAACAGATATGTATTAGAATACCCTTAAATTAAAGGTGACATTATATACTGTCACCTCATATGAAATATTTGATCTGAAATCTAAAATGTTGGAGTATAGAGCCACATTTAAAATGTTAGTTTCACTGTTAAAATAGATATGGTGTGGACTGTTTACTCAATACAATCTAAATCTGATACCTCACTGTCTGTCTTTTGACTGATACTGCTTTTAAACTGTTCTGGTCAGTCTACTCAAATATTTGTACTATACATGTTTCTCTCTACAAGCAATACTTTGATCATTTAAAATAATTATACATTAATCAATGAATAGATGTGGCAGATTTCAGGAAACTGATATATCTGAACGTTTAGAAAAAATATCCTGCCACTATCTTCACCACCAAAGAATATCAATGTGATTTTAATATGATTTGACTCTTTGCAGGCTGTCAGGCTGTCTAGTCACAGAGGAAGGCTGTGCTTCTCTGGTCTCAGCTCTGAGGTCAAACCCCTCACACCTGAGAGAGCTGGACCTGAGCTACAATCACCCAGGAGACTCAGGAGTCAGACTGCTCTCTGCTGGACTGGAGGATCCACAATGCAGACTGGAGAAACTCAAGTATGAAGAGGGTTTATGTCAATGTTCATATCAGACATGTTTGACTTATCAGGCTAGTTAAGACAAACATTCTTACCACCACTTGGACAAAGGTGTGTGTGTGTGTGTGTGTGTGTGTGCGTGAGGG
>NW_019946130.1:0-14552 GCF_002910315.2 Salvelinus sp. IW2-2015
AACTCCACTGTTCGTTATAAAACTCTACTGAGCACTGTTCATTATATAACTCCACTGTTCGTTATAAAACTCCACTGTTCATTATAAACTCCACTGTTCGTTATAAAACTCTACTGAGCACTGTTCATTATAAAACTCCACTGTTCATTATAAAACTCCACTGTTCATTATAAAACTCTACTGAGCACTGTTCATTATAAAACTCCACTGTTCATTATAAAACTCCACTGTTCATTATAAAAACTCCACTGTTCATTAAAAACTCACTATTCATATAAAACTCTACTGAGCACTGTCATTATAAAACTACTGTTCATTATAAAACTCCACTGTTCATTATAAAACTCTACTGTTCATTATAAACTCTACTGAGCACTGTTCATTATAAAACTCCACTGTTCATTATAAAACTCCACTGTTCATTATAAAACTCCACTGTTCATTATAAAACTCCACTGTTCATTATAAAACTCCACTGTTCTTATAAAAACTCCACTGTTCATTATAAAACTCCACTGTTCATTATAAAACTCTACTGAGCACTGTTCATTATAAAACTCTACTGTTCATTATAAAACTCCACTGTTCATTAAAAACTCTACTGTTCATTATAAAACTCTACTGAGCACTGTTCATTATAAAACTCCACTGTTCATTATTAAACTCTACTGTGCACTGTTCATTATAAAACTCCACTGTTCTTATAAAACTCTACTGTTCATTATAAAACTCCACTGTTCGTTATAAAACTCCACTGTTCATTATAAAACTCCACGGTTCGTTATAAAACTCCACTGTTCATTATAAACTCCACTGTTCATTATAAAACTCCACTGTTCATATAAAACTCTACTTTCGTATAAAACTCTACTGTTCGTTATAAAACTCTACTGAGCACTGTTCATTATAAAACTCCACTGTTCGTTATAAAACTCTACTGTTCATTATAAAACTCCACTGTTCGTTATAAAACTCTACTGTTCGTTATAAAACTCTACTGTCACTGTTCGTTATATAACTCCACTGTTCATTATTAAACTCTACTGTTCATTATACAACTATACTATTCATTATTAAACTCCATTGTTCATTATAAAAACTCTATTGTTCATTATAAAATCCACTGTTCATTATAAACTCTACTGTTCATTATAAAACTCTACTGTTCATTATAAAACTCTACTGTTCATTAAAAACTCTACTGTTCATTATAAAACTCTACTGTTCATTATAAAACTCTCACTGTTCATTATAAAACTCTGATGTTCATTATAAAACTCCACTGTTCATTATAAAACTCTACTGTTCATTAATAAACTCTGATGTTCATTATAAAACTCCACTGTTCATATAAAAATCTACTGTTCATTATAAAATCTGATGTTCATTATAAAACTCCACTGTTCATTATAAAACTCTGATGTTCATTATAAAACTCCACTGTTCGTTATAAACTCTACTGTTCATTATAAAACTCTGATGTTCATTATAAAACTCCACTGTTCATTATAAAACTCTACTGTTCATTATAAACTCCACTGTTCATTATAAAACTCTCACTGTTCATTATAAAACTCTACTGTTCATTTATTAAAACTCCACTGTTCATTATAAAACTCTACTGTTCATATATTAAAACTCCACTGTTCATTATAAAACTCTACTGTTCATTTATAAAACTCCACTGTTCGTTATAAAACTCTACTGTTCATTATAAAACTCTACTGTTCATTATAAAACTCTGATGTTCTTTAAAAACTCCACTGTTCATTATAAAACTTACTGTTCATTATAAAACTCTGATGTTCATTATAAAACTCCACTGTCATATAAAACTCTACTGTTCATTATAAAACTCTGATGTTCATTATAAAACTCCACTGTTCATTATAAAACTCTACTGTTTCATTATAAAACTCTTGATGTTCATTATAAACTCCACTGTTCATTATAAAACTCTACTGTCATTATAAAACTCTGATGTTCATTATAAAACTCCACTGTTCATTATAAAACTCTGATGTTCATTATAAAATCCACTGTTCGTTATAAAATCTACGTTCATTATAAAACTCTGATGTTCATTATAAAACTCCACTGTTCATTATAAAACTCTACTGTTCATTATAAAACTCCACTGTTCATTATAAAACTCTACTGTTCATTATAAAACTCCACTGTTCATTATAAAACTCTACTATTCATTATTAAACTCCACTGTTCATTATAAAACTCTACTGTTCATTATAAAACTCCCTGTTCATTATAAAACTCTACTGTTCATTATAAAACTCCACTGTTCGTTATAAAACTCTACTGTTCATTATAAAACTCTACTGTTCATTATAAAACTCTACTATTCATTATTAAACTCCACTGTTCATTATAAACTCTACTGTTCGTTATAAACTCCACTGTTCATTATAAACTCTACTGTTCATTATAAAACTCTACTGTTCATTATAAAACTCCACTGTTCATTATAAAACTCTACTGTTCATATAAAACTCCACTGTTCATTATAAAACTCCACTGTTCATTATTAAACTCTACTGTTCGTTATATAAAACTCTACTGTTCGTTATTAAACTCTACTGTTTGTTATAAAATTCTACTGTGCACTGTTCGTTATTAAACTCTATTTTTGAATATAAAACTCTACTATGCATATTAAATCTCTACTATGCATTATAAATCTCTATTGTTCAATATAAAACTCTACTGTGCGTTATTAAACTATATTGTGCAATATAAAACTCTACTATGCGAGATTAAACTCTATTGTGCAATATTTTKATTTTTWATTTTTTTATTTTACCTTTATTTAACTAGGCAAGTCAGTTAAGAACAGATTCTTATTTACAATGACGGCCTATGAACAGTGGGTTAACTGCCTGTTCAGGGGCAGAACGACAGATTTGTACCTTGTCAGCTCGGGGATTTTAACTTGCAACCTTTCGGTTACTAGTCCAACGCTCTAACCACTAGGCTACCCTGCCGCGCCAATATAAACTCTACTATGCGTTATAAATCTCTATTGTGCAATATAAAACTCTACCATGCACTCTACCTACTGTTCGTTATAAAATTCAACTGTACTGTACTGTTCATTATAAAACTCCACTGCGCGTTAAAAACGTTACCGTGAACTCCTACTCTTTGTTATAAAACTACTGTGAACTAAACTGTTCATTATAAAACTCTACTGTTCATTATACAATTCTACTGTGCATCAAACGCTCTCCAAAAAGACATAAAAAATGGAACTTTAATAAAATATTTGCTTTTATTTTTTCCTCTTATAGCAAAAGTAGTCATGCTGATATGTACACATTGAACAGTGGCATTTATTTCACATGAACTGTGGAGCTCTTCTCTGGCCCCTGAGTTTTACATTCTTACTTTTTTAGATCACAGTTTAATCAGAGAAACAAACACAATCATTTCTCCTCACTGGATGGTTTTTTGTTGTAAAGTGAACATTTTTGGTTGCTTTTTTGAGATGCAAGTATAAAGACGTACAGATTTATTAGATCAAGCTCTCCTAGCTCACCCTTCCTCCTAGCTCACCCTTCCTCCTAGCTCACCCCCTCCTCTAGTTCACCCCTCCTCCTAGCTCACCCCCTCCTTCTGTACCCCTCCTTAGCTCCTTCCTCTCTCGCATCACCCCTCTCAGCCTACCCCTCCTTCTCTTTCCCCTTCCTCCTATTTCACCATTCCTCCTACGCTCACCCTTCCTCCAGCTCACCCCTCCTTCTCTTCCCATTCCTCTCCTTCTCTCCCCTCTTCTTCTCCTTCTCTCTTTCCTCTTCCTCCCTTCTCTCTCTCATCCTCCTCTTCTTCTCCTTTTCTTCTCTCTACTCTCCTCTCCTCAATGTCGCTTCTCTCTCTCCTCTTATCTCCTTCTCTCCCCTTCCTTCCTTCTCTTTCTTTTTCTCTGTCCTTTCTCCTCTTCCTATCCATCTCTTCTCCTCTTTCCTCTCTCTCTCCCTCTCTTTTTCCTCCTTCTCTTCTCTTCCTCTCCTTCTTCTCTCTCCTTTCCTCTCCTTCTCTCCCGCTTTTCTTTCCCTCCTCTTCCTTTCCTTCTTTCCTTTCCTCTCCTCGCTTCCTCTTCCTCTTCTTTTCATCTTCTCTCTCTTGTTTCTTCCTTCTTTCTCTCTTTCTTCTTCCTCTCTTCTTCCTCTCCTTCTTCTCTCTTTCCTCTCTTCTCTCTCTCTCTCTCCTTCTTTTCCTCTTCTTCTCTCTCTTTCCTATCCTTCTCTCTCCTCTTCTCTCTCTTCTCTCCCATTTCTTCTCATTCTCTCGCCGCTCTCTTCTTTCTCTTCTTCCTCATCTCTCTTCTTCTCTCCTCTCCTCTCTCTCTTCCCCATTTTTCTCATTCTCTCCGCTTCTCTCTCTTTCATCTTCCTCTCTTCTCTCTCCCTCCTCCTCCTCTTCTCTCCTTCTTCCTGTTCTCTCTCTCTCCTCTCTTTTTCTGTCCTTCTCTCTCCTCTTCTCTACTTCTCTCCCCTCTTTCTGTCCTTCTCTCTCCTCTTCTCTTCTCTCTCCCTCTTCTTCTTCATCTCTTCTCTTTCCTCTACTTTTCCATTTATTTTGAAGATTATAGATAGCTTGACAGCCATGACATGGGAGCTGTGAGGTTGAGAAAAATAAATGCACTGTGAAATTAGTGAGGATGTTTAATAAGGTATGACTGCCCTCTAGGCTGGGTAGAGAATGACTTTGTCCTCAATGGAAGAGTTTATCTGGCGCCACAGGTCCTTATGCTCGGAGTCTGGATGTATGGTATTCACAGAAGATTGGCATTAAAATGCTCTCCCGTAGATAGGAGAAGAAACAACATGGATCCTAACACCTTTTTTAATGATTGACTGTGTCTGGTAACAGATCAACAGAAAAGTCAATGACAGAAAGACAAGACACTAGATGAATGCTTTGCTGTTGGCACCCTGCTGCTGTTGGGCACCCTGCTGCTGTTGCACCCTGCTGCTTGTTGTTGCTCAGTACACCCCCAGATCTCGGATGTGCCCCAGCATCAGAGATGGACTGAATGAAAGCATACAGCCAGCTGCTCCCCTGATTGTACTGGACCGAATGGAAATGGATGGATCCACCTCCTCTCTTCTCTCCTCCTTCCTCCTCTCTCCTCTCCTCTTCCTCTCCTCTCCTCTCTCTTCCTTTCTTCTCTTCCTCTCCCCCTCCCTCCCCTGGTCACAAATACACAATTAAAAGAGTGGAAAAAACAAAAACAATCATTCTACCATTTTCTTTCTCCTCTCCATCCAATCATTCTCTCTCTCTCTTCTTTCTTCTTCCTCCATCAATTCTCTTCTCTCTTCCTCTCCTTTCTCTTCTCTCCATCCAATCATTCTCTCTCCTCTTCTCTCCTCTTTCTTCTCTATCCAATCATTCTCTCTCCTCTCTCTCCTTCTTTCTCTTCTTCCATCCAATCATTCTCTCTCCTCTTCCTCTCTTCTCTCTTCTCTCCATCCAATCATTCTCTCTCCTCTTCCTCTCCTTCTCTTTCTCTCCATCCAATCATCTTCTCTTTCTCTTCTCTTCTCTCCTTTCTCTCTATCCAATCATTCTCTCTCTTCCTCTCCTTCTCTCTTTTCTCCATCCAATCATTCTCTCTCCTCTTCCTTCTCCTTCTCTTTCTCTCCATCCAATCTTCTCTTCCTCTTCCACTCCTTCTCTCTTCTCTCCATCCAATCTTTCTCTTCTCCTTTCTCTCCTTTTTTCTTCGCTCTATCCAATCCTCTTCTCTCCTTCTCCTTCTCGCTTCTCTCCATCCAATTTATTCTCTCCTCTCCCTCCCTCCCTCCCTCCCTCCCTCCCTCCCTCCCTCCTCCCCCTCCCCCTCCCTCCCTCCTCCTCCCTCCTCCCTCCCTCCCTCTTCCTGTAGTAGTTCTGTCTCTCTCTGTCTCTAGTACATTCTGCGTTTCATGTATATTTTTGATATCACGTTTTCGTTTTCCTGACTGTCCAGCTGAGGAACCAGCCCATCATCCTCTTCATAGTCCCCTCCCACCCTTCCCCCGCTCACACCTAAGCCCCCAGGCCCTGGGGGGCGTCTGCTCTGGGGAGAGAGGGGTCTGGGCAGGGGGAGGGGCTGATATGTCCGGGGATGTGGCAAGATGTAGTTGGAGATGTAGGAGGATGAGGGGAGACGGGGTGGGAGGGGCTGCTGTCTCCAGCCCTGCCCACTTCTCCCTTTTGCCCTGCCACCTGCCCTGTGTCTGCGCCTGTCTGGCTGGAGCTCGTAGTCTGGGGGCGGGCGGTGGGGTAACTCCTCCCACATGGGCGTTTTGTCGTAATACTGGGGTTTGGGGTAGGGGAAGAACACAGGGTAGTAGGCACGGTAGGGTTTCTGATAGTAGGGGTAGGACGGGAAGGCAAGGAACTGTTTCTGGGGTTTGAACCAGACGTCCTTCTGTTTCTGGGGTTTGAACCAGACGTCCTGCTGTTTCTGGGGTTTGAACCAGACGTCCTGCTTGTAGGCCTTAGCCTTGGCTCTGTCCTTGTTCCACTTGTTCTTGTAGGSCTGGTAGTAAGGGTCCTTCTTGGGGTTGGAGGAGGCTGTGTAGTGGTACATGGGGCCCGTCACTAGGGGAGGGGGAACTAGGGGACGGTAACGCGGGGCGACGGGGTTGCTAGGTGGTGGAAGCTCCTTCTTCTTCTTTTTCTCCTCTACGTTGGAGATGATCTGGACCACGTCGTCGGCCGGCAGGTGCAGCTTGCTGCTGATCTCGATCAGCATGTCAGTTATCTGCTGGTCCAGGTCATCGTCGTCGGTTACCACCTCCTCCGAGCGTTTGTCCTCCACAGCGTTTGTCTTCTGCCTGGGCGTGAGGTACGGCGTTCCCTGCCGTTTCCTCTCCATGTACTGCAGCAGCATGTCAGAGGCAATGTCCGCAAGTCGCTGCTCTTCTTCTCTGGCCCTCTCTGCCTCCTCCTGCTGCCGCTGCACCTCCTGCTGCTCCACAAGCGCACGTGCGTCTTCCTCTGCCCACGACAGAGCCTCCTCCTCCTCCTCTTCTGCCTTGTTCTCAAAGTTGTCCATGAAGTTGCCACCCAGTGGTGTGTTGCGTGCCCTCTCCTCCTCCCAGCGGAGCCTCTTGCCAGCCTGTGCCAGCTGGGTGTTATAGGCCTTGTATCCCTTCAGAGGAGGACGAATCTCGTTGTCTTGGAGACCGAGGTCTATGTTCTGGAAGTAGCCCCGAGCCTTCCGCTGGAGAGACGAGTCACTAGGCCTCCCCTCCTCTCCTTTCCCACTCCCCTCTCCTCTTTTCTCCTCACCTCCCCATCTCCCTCCTTCTCCACCTTCTTCTTCCTCCTCCCCCTCTTCCTCCTCCTCATCCTTCTGCTGTCTTCCCTCCTCACTCCCTCCACCAGCTCTTTCCCGCTCTACCTCTAGAAGCCAGCCTCTGTCCTCCAACCTCTTCCTCTCCTCCTCTTCCTCATTCCTCTCTCTTAATTCCTCTCCCAGAGCTGCTGCCACTAGTGCTGCTTCTAGTTGTTCCATCCTCGTCTCCTCCTCCATCCCAACCTCTCTCCTCGTCTCCTCACCCCCTTTCTCCTCCAAAGGGACTGGGTCATCCTCTTCCTGTCCTTCTCCTCTCTCCTGTGTCTGTGCTTTCCCGGTGTGGTCCAGGGTCTTCAGTAATACAGAGGCTAGTGCTCGGGCATGGTCCATGTCTGTGGGGCCACCATGGCTCTGTTCCTGGCTCTGCTCCTTTACCCGGTCCTGGGTCTGGTCCAGGGGAGAGCGGAGGGGGCTGGGGCTGAGGCTGTCCTTTTTGAGGTGAGTCCTGGACCGCCCCTCCTCCCCGCTCTCTCCCCACCCCACAGGGGAAGAGGCCAGCCGTGGAGTGACAGTGAGCAGGACTAACAGGATGAGTTGGGCTGTGGAGGGTGCGTGGCGACTGGTCATGACCATACAGAACACCTGGAGGAGGAGAGGTGTAAGGGAAAGCGGGACAGAGATTATTATAGTGGTTTTGTTATGAAGATCGTCTCATTTTTCATGCTGGACTGTTAATAATACTATTGCTGATAATCTGAACTGTGTTACACTTCTCTATAAGACGATACATGGATGGATGGATGGATGGATGTAGTAAATTTCATGTAGTAAATTTAATGTATGGCAGTAAGGCCCAAAACAAGTTTTCGTCAAATAATTTGTTATATATATTTTTTACTTTAAAGTGTCTTAAAATTCTAAATCAAAAAGTAAAATGATCCTTGGTAGGACCTTCTTAAAACAATTCCATATAGCTTAGTAGTAGTAGTATAGTTAGGAGTATAAAGAGCATGGAGATATATTGGAGTTAATGGTATAGATATATTTTGTAGTTAAGAGTATAGAGATATATTGGAGTTTAGAGTATAAGAGTAAGAATATAGAGATTTTTTTAGATACGAGTATAAACAGTGTAGAGATATATTGTAGTTAAGAGTTTAGATATATATTGTAGTTAAGAGTATAAAGAGTGTAGAGATATATTGTAGTTAAGAGTTTAAAGAGTTTAGAGATATATTGTAGTTAAGATAATAAAGAATATAGACATATGTTGTATTTGAGAGTGTTGAGATATATTGTTTAACTTCAATAAAATGCGTTCAAAACATCTTTCTGCAGATTTCTGCTACTTTCTTAGGCTCTACAAAGAGTACAAAGAGTACAATGAGTACAGATATATATTGCAGTTAATAGTACACATAGTCTAGCAATATATAGTAGTTAAGAGCATAAAGAGTATAGATATATATATTGTAATTAAGAGTATAAAGAGTATAGATATATATATTGTAATTAAGAGTATAAAGAGTATAGATATATATATTGTACTAGTTTAAGGAGAATAGAGATATTTTATTTAAGAGTGTAACTAGTGGTTACACTAGAAGGTTCGAGTTGCCAAACGTCAAGCCTCGGAAACCTTAATGATTGGAGAAGATCTGCCAAAGAGGAGTGGGACAAAATCCCTCTACAAGAAATATCTGACCTCTGTGATTGCCAACAAGGGTTTTTGCCACCAAGTACTAAGTCATGTTTTGCAGAGGGGTAAATACTTATTTCCCTCATTAAAATGCAAATCAATTTAGAACATTTTTGACATGCGTTTTTCTGGATTTTTTTGTTGTTATTCTGTCTCTCACTGTTTCAAATAAACCTACCATTAAAATTAAGACTGATCATTTCTTTGTCAGTGGGAAAACGTACAAAATCAGCAGGGGATCAAATACACTGTATATATTGTAGTGAAGAGTGTAGAGATATATTGTAGTTAAGAGTTTAGAGATATATTGTAGTTAAGAGTTTAGAGATATATTGTAGTTATGATATTAACGAGTATAGAGATATATTGAGTTTAGAGATATATTGTAGTTAAGCGTATAGAGTATATTTAGTTACGAGTATAGAGATATATTGTAGTTAATTAGTATAGAGATATATTGTAGTTAAGAGTATAGAGATATATTGTAGTTAAGAGTTTAGAGATATATTGTAGTTAAGAGTTATAGAGATATATTGTAGTTAATAGTATAGAGATATATTGTAGTTAAGAGTATAGAGATATATTGTAGTTAAGAGTTTAGAGATATATTGTTAGTTAAGAGTTTAGAGATATATTGTAGTTACGAGTATAAGGATATATGTAGTTACGAGATAAGAATATATTGTAGTTACGAGTATAGAGATATATTTGTAGTTACGAGTATAGTAGTAGAGAGATATATTGATGTTAATAGTATAGAGATATATTGTAGTTATAGTTATAGAGATTATAATTGTAGTTATAGTATAGAGATATATTGTAGTTAAGAGTATAGAGATATATTGTAGTTATGAGTATAGAGATATATTGTAGTTAAGAGTATAGAGATATATTGTAGTTAAGAGTTTAGAGATATATTGTAGTTAAGAGTTTAGAGATATATTGTAGTTACGAGTATAGAGATATATTGTAGTTACGAGTATAGAGATATATTGTAGTTACGAGTATAGAGAAATATATTGTAGTTAATAGTATTAGAGTATTATTGTAGTTATGAGTATAGAGATATATTGTAGTTAATAGTATAGAGATATATTGTAGTTAAGAGTATAGAGATATATTGTAGTTATGAGTATAGAGATATTTGTAGTTAAGAGTATAGAGAATATATTGTAGTTAAGAGTTTAGAGATATATTGTAGTTAAGAGTTTAGAGATATATTTGAGTTTTACGAGTATAGAGATTATATTGTAGTTACGGAGTTATGAGATTATATTGTAGTTACGAGTTATAGAGATATATTGTAGTTACGAGTATTAGAAGATATAATTGTAGTTAAGAGTTTAGAGATATATTGTAGTTACGAGTATAGAGATATATTGTAGTTACGAGTATAGAGATATATTGCAGTTACGAGTATAGAGATTATATTGTAGTTTACGAGTATGAGATATATTGTAGTTACGAGTTTTAGAGATATATTGTAGTTACGAGTTTAGAGATATATTTGTAGTTACGAGTATTAGAGATATATTTGTAGTTATGATATTAACGAGTATAGAGATATATTGTAGTTACGAGTATAGAGATATATTGTAGTTACGAGTTTAGAAGATATATTGTAGTTAAGCGTTATAGAGATATATTGTAGTTATGTAATTAACGAGTATAGAGATATATTGTAGTTTAAGAGTATGAAGATTATAGAGATATATTGTTAGCATATATTCAGTGGTATAAAATCTGTGTACAGGTTGTAAATTACTATAAAAATATATATTTAGGCTGTACACTTTTAATAGAAAAGCTAGTCTAGGCAAGTCAGTTAAGGACAAACTTGTATTTACAATGACGACGCACCCCGTTCAAACCCTCCCCTCTAACCCGACAACGCTTGGATAATTAGGATCCTGAAAGATTCCCCAAGAACTTAAAGAGTTCTTCGATGGGGTTCTTGGGAGAAACCTTTGGGGGCATGGTTCAGAAGCCAAGAACCATGAGGTACTTCATGGAACTTTGAGGATCTTAGAAGAACCCTTGTTGAACCCCTAAATGTTAAGAGCATAGCAGCTGCAGGGAGAAGCAGCCAGCCAGAGAGGTATTAGACTGACCCACTGCCTGTTGCATTCAGTATAGCCTGGCGGTTAGAGCGTTGGGCCAATAATAGAAAGATCGAGAGTTCGAATCCCCAAGGTTACACATCTGTTGATGTGCGCTTAGTCCCAATTGCTCGTCGCTGTTGATAATGGCAGACCGTGGCCATGAGAGTTGGGATATAAAAAAAAACACATTTCCAATTCAAACATGTTTATTAATACACACGTAGGACAAATACAAACACCCACACGTTCACTCTGACCGGAGGACTGTTTAAATGGTTGACTGTTTTCTGCTGAGTCAAATAAGACATCGTATTATTTACCTGAGACAACATTCCACAGGAGACTGATGTCTAACACACGTTACAGAACTAGCCTTTAATAAATCAACACTTTGCGCACTATTGGTTCTGGTACGGTGCGAGACAGAGCTTAGTTAGGTGTGTGGAAACCACAAGAATCCACTGGCTAAAAGGTGTATTTGTAACCATGTATGTGTTTAAAAACGTATACATTTTGTGAGGACAAAAACTGGTATCTAAATAGCGTGGACATATTCTCCCATAATTCCCCTGGAGCTAAAGCACCATCCTCACCTCAGCCACCAAAGCCAAGAACACACCCGCTGCTCCCACACTGCCATGTGGACCCATCCTCACCTCAGCCACCAAGCCAAGGGACACACCCGCTGCTCCCACACTGCCATGTGGACACCATCCTCACCTCAGCCACCAAGCCAAGAACACACCTGCTGCATTCCACACTGCCATGTGGACACCATCCTCACCTCAAACACCAAGCCAAAGAACACACCCGCTGCTCCCACAACTGCCATGTGGACACCATCCTCCACCTCAGCCACCAAGCCAAGAAAACACACCTGCTGCATTCCCACACTGCCATGTGGACACCAATCCTCACCTCAGCCACCAAGCCAAGGACACACCCGCTGCTCCCACACTGCCATGTGGACACCATCCTCACCTCAGCCACCAAGCCAAGAACACACCTGCTGCATTCCCACACTGCCATGTGGACACCATCCTCACCTCAGCCACCAAGCCAAGAACACACCCGCTGCTCCCACACTGCCATGTGGACACCATCCTCACCTCAGCCACCAAGCCAAGAACACACCCGCTGCTCCCATACTGCCATGTGGACACCATCCTCACCTCAGCCACCAAGCCAAGGAACACACCCGCTGCTCCCACACTGCCATGTGGGACACCATCCTCACCTCAGCACCAAGCCAAGAACACACCAGCTGCATTCCCATACTGCCATGTGGACACCATCCTCTCACCTCAGCCACCAAGCCAAGGACACACCCGCTGCTCCCACACTGCCATGTGGGACCACCATCCTCACCTCAGCCACCAAGCCAAGAACACACCCGCTGCTCCCACACTGCCATGTGGACACCATCTCACCTCAGCACCAAGCCAAGGACACACCCGCTGCCCCACACTGCCATGTGGACACCATCCTCACCTCAGCCACCAAGCCAAGAACACAACCCGCTGCATTCCCACACTGCCATGTGACACCAGCCTCACCTCAGCCACCAAGCCAAGGACACACCCCGCTGCCCCACACTGCCATGTGGACACCATCCTCACCTCAGCCACCAAGCCAAGAACACCACCCGCTGCTCCCACACTGCCATGGACACATCCTCACCTCAGCCACCAAGCCGAAGAACACACCCGCTGCATTCCCACACTGCCATGTGGACACCAGCCCGAGTTTCGTCTGCACCCGACTGCACACAAGGACAGCTGTTAACGTAGAACCCGCCTTCTCTGGCTCCTTTCAAACCGTTCACAACCCAGTTTGTTAAGACGCCTCATGATCACGTCTTCCGCCCAGGTCAAACGGTATGTAGACTGTTCAGAAATACTGTTACGGATGTGTGTGTGTGAAAATGTCGTCTTTGCGGATGTCATATTTATCTGTGAGACGAGAGAAGAATGCAAGCCTTCTAACCTTTAAATCCAAGACATATACATCAGAAGTATTTATAAGGTAGGCAAAATGGTGACGGAAAAAATTGGTGACAACGTTTAAAAGTGTTTTTTATGTGGTTTTATATCACACATCGGTGTTTTCATGCTATGGCAATTTGGCCGAATAGAGTTCCCAACAACCCAAATTTCTTCAACCCCTAATTTAAATCTAAATCCTAACCTAATCCTACCTAATCGAAACCTTAATCCTAACCATATCCTAACCTAATCCTAACCAATCCTAACCTAATCCTAACCTAATCCTAACCTAATCCTAACCTATTCCTAACCTAATCCTAACCCTAATGCTAACTATTCCTAACCTAATCCTAACCTAATCCTAACCTATTCCTAACCTAATCCTAACCTAATCCTAACTAATCCTAATCTATAGCCTTCCAATCCTTCCAGCCTAACCAGGTGTTTCCGTCTAGCATCACACAGCAGGAGACAAACAGACCAGTAATAACTCAACCTTTCCTTTAACCTATATTTAACCTTCCTTTAACCTTTATTTAACTAGGCAAGTCAGTTTTAAGAACAAATTCTTATTTACAATGACGTGTCCAAACCCTCCCCTAACCGGACGACGCTGGTGCCAATTGTGCTCCCGCCCTATGGGAACTCCCAATTAGATGTTTTAAACCACGATATCATATAGCCTACTTCCAACAGAAAATCCCCGCCAGTTCTCTACCTCACTTCATCGTTAGACAGTCACTATGCTTCTGTAAACTGCTTTCTCTTCATTCATCAACCAAAACATGGTTTCTAGATTCCAAACATAGGAGGTTCCCTTTCATTAATGACCATGTTCAGTTCTCCGGAGAGTTGAGTTAACATAAGAACACTAGTTATCCGATATCATTACTGCGTTCCACGGTGGGCATGGGAGCGAGCAGACAAAACCAAGACAAAAAGACACAAGATGCTGGAAACTCACCTGTTGTTCCCGCAAGGGAGAAGTGCTGTATCTCGTGACTCAGGTAGTCTCTAAGCTTTCACCTCATAAATCCATTCGTAGAACAGTTTCAACTCTTCTCCCGGTCGGACTGCCTACTCGGACTATCACAATACTACCTCGGAAATGTTGATATTTTGGTGATTTATTTTGGTTATACTAGTCTTGTGATGTGTTTTGTTCCTTCTCATATTGGAACAAACTGTGTCAAAAAAACTACTAGTCTGTTGCAGACCATGCAGGCGTCGTCGAGTTAGCGTTTCAGGTCACCACGCGCCAGCGCCCAACTTCTCCTCCTTCCATACTACCCCCCTTCCCTGTTGAAGTGAACGTGGCATGTTTCTCTTATATACCCCCCCCTTTCCTTGTTGAAGTGAACGTGGCAGGACTCTGACGTGTCAGCTCCATTGTGATAGGAATCGTTGGAGAGATGGGTCTTGCTGGCCTCCGTGACATGTCTGATTTAATGAAGGGAAAC
>NW_019946130.1:14577-19664 GCF_002910315.2 Salvelinus sp. IW2-2015
CGCCACTCTCCTCTCCTCGCTCTCCTCCACCCCCTTTCTCCTCCAAAGGGACTGCGGCTCATCCTCTTCCTGTCCTTCTCCCTCTCTCCTGTGTCTGTGCCCTTTCCCGGTGTGGTCAGTGGGTCTTCAGTAATACAGAGGCTAGTGCTCGGGCATGTCCATGTCTGTGGGGCACCATGGCTCTGTCCTGGCTCTGCTCCTTTACCCGGTCCTGGGTCTGGTCCAGGGGAGAGCGGAGGGGCTGGGGGCTGGAGGCTGTCCTTTTGAGGGAGTCCTGGACCGCCCTCCTCCCCGCTCTCTCCCCCCCCACAGGGGAAGAGGACAAGGCCGTGGAGTGACAGTGAGGCAGGACTAACAGGATGAGTTGGGCTGTGGAGGGTGCGTGGCGACTGGTCATGACCATACAGAACACCTGGAGGAGGAGAGGTGTAAGGAAAGCGGGACAGAGATTATATTAGTGGTTTTGTTATGAAGATCGTCTCATTTTTCATGCTGGACTGTTAATAATACTATTGCTGATAATCTGAACTGTGTTACACTTCTCTATAAGACGATACATGGATGATGGATGGATGGATGTAGTAAATTTCATGTAGTAAATTTAATGTATGGCAGTAAGGCCCAAAACAAGTTTTCGTCAAATAATTTGTTATATATATTTTTACTTCAAAGTGTCTTAAAATTCTAAATCAAAAAGTAAAATGATCCTTGGTAGGACCTTCTTAAAACAATTCCATATCTTAGTAGTAGTAGTATAGTTAGGAGTATAAAGAGCATAGAGATATATTGGAGTTAATGGTATAGATATATTTTGTAGTTAAGAGTATTAGAGATATATTGGAGTTTAGAGTTATAAGAGTAAGAATATAGAGATTTTTTTAGATACGAGTATAAACAGTATAGAGATAATATTGTAGTTAAGAGTTTAAAGAGTTTAGAGATATATATTGTAGTTAAGATAATAAAGAATATAGACATATGTTGTATTTGAGAGTGTTGAGATATATTGTTTAACTTCAATAAAATGCGTTCAAAACAATCTTTCTGCAGATTTTCTGCTACTTTCTTAGGCTCTACAAAGAGTACAAAGAGTACAATGAGTACAGATATATATTGCAGTTAATAGTACAACATAGTCTAGCAATATATAGTAGTTAAGAGCATAAAGAGTATAGATATATATATTGTAATTAAGAGTATAAAGAGTATAGATGATATATATATTGTAATTAAGAGTATAAAGATATAGATATATATATTGTAATTAAGAGTATAAAGAGTATAGATATATATATTGTAATTAAGAGTATAAAGGAGTTAGAGATATATTGTAGTTAAGAGAATAGAGATATTTTATTTAAGAGTGTAACTAGTGTGGTTACACTAGAAGGTTCGAGTGCCAAACGTCAGCCTCGAAAACCTTAATGACTTGGAGAAGATCTGCAAAGAGGATGGGACAAAATCCCTCTACAAGAAATATCTGACCTCTGTGATTGCCAACAAGGGTTTTTGCCACCAAGTACTAAGTCATGTTTTTTGCAGAGGGGTCAAATACTTATTTCCCTCATTAAAATGCAATCAATTTAGAACATTTTTGACATGCGTTTTTCTGGATTTTTTTGTTAGTTATTCTGTTCTCACTGTTCAAATAAACCTACCATATATAATTATAGACTGATCATTTCTTTGTCAGTGGGAAAACGTACAAAATCAGCAGGGGATCAAATACACTGTATATATATTGTAGTGAAAGAGTGTAGAGTATTATATTAGAGTATTTTAAGAGTTTTATAGATGATATATTGTAGTGTTAAAGAGTTTAGAGATATATTGTAGTTATGAGATTAACGGAGTATAGAGATATATTGGTAGTTTAGTAGATATTATAGGTGTAGTTAAGGTTTATAGAGATATATTGTAGTTTACGTATGTATAGAGATATATTGTAGTTAATAGTATAGAGATATATTTGTAGTTAAGAGTATAGAGATATATTAGTAGTTATGAGTTTAGAGATATATTGTAGTTAAGAGTATAGAGATATATTGTAGTTATAGCGATAGAGAATATATATTGTATTAAAGAAGTAATAGAGATAATATTGTAGTTAAGAGTTTAGAGATATATTTAGTAGTTAAGAGTTTAGAAGGATATAATTGTAGTTACGAGTATAGAGATTATATTGTTAGTACGAGTATAGAGATATATTGTAGTTACGAGTATAGAGATATATTGTAGTTAAAGTATAGAGATATATTGTAGTAATAGATATAGAGAATATATTGTAGTTATGAGTTATAGAGATAATATTGTAAGAATATAGAATTGATTATGTATTAAGAGTTAAGAGATTATATTGTAGTTATGAGTATAGAAGGGATATATTGTAGTTAAGAGTATAGAGATATATTGTAGTTACGAGTTTAGAGATATATTGTAGTTAAGAGTTTAGAGATATATTGTAGTTACGAGTATAGAGATATATATTGTAAGTTAACGAGTATAGAGATATATATGTAGTTACGAGAGAATAGTAAGAATATGAAATTGATGATAATTGATATAAGAGTTACTGTATGAGTATAGAGATATATTGTAGTTAAGTATTAGAGATATATTGTAAGTTAAGAGTATAGAGAAATATTGTAGTTATGAGTATAGAGATATATTGTAGTTAAGAGTATAGAAGATATTATTGTAGTTAGAGTATAGGAAGATATATTTGTAGTTAAGAGTTTAGAGAGATATATGTAGTGAAAGAAGTAGTTATAGAGATATATTTTATGTTACGAGTTATAGAGAGTGATGATTGTTGAGTGTGGGACGAGATATAGGAGATATATGTATAGATTACGAGTATAGAGATATATTGTAGTTACGAGTATAGAGATATATTGCAGTTACGAGTATAGAGATATATTGTAGTTACGAGTATAGAGATATATTGTAGTTACGAGTTTAGAGATATATTGTAGTTACGAGTTTAGAGATATATTGTAGTTACGAGTATAGAGATATATTGTAGTTATGATATTAACGAGTATAGAGATATATTGTAGTTACGAGTATAGAGATATATTGTAGTTACGAGTTTAGAGATATATTGTAGTTAAGCGTATAGAGATATATTGTAGTTATGATATTAACGAGTATAGAGATATATTGTAGTTAAGAGTATGAAGATTATAGAGATATATTGTAGCATATATTCAGTGGTATAAAATCTGTGTACAGGTTGTAAATTACTATAAAAGCTATATTTAGGCTGTACACTTTTAATAGAAAAGCTAGTCTAGGCAAYTCAGTTAAGYACAAACTTMTATTTACAATGACGACGCACCCCGTTCAAACCCTCCCCTCTAACCCCGACAACGCTTGGATAATTAGGATCCTGAAAGATTCCCCAAGAACTTAAGAGGTTCTTCGATGGGGTTCTTGYYAGAACCTTTTGGGGGCATGTTTCAGAGCCAAGAACCATGAGGTACTTCATGGAACTTTGAGGATCTTAGAAGAACCCTTGTTGAACCCCTAAATGTTAAGAGCATAGCAGCTGCAGGGAGAAGCAGCCAGCCAGAGAGGTATTAGACTGACCRACTGCCTGTTGCATTCAGTATAGCCTGGCGGTTAGAGCGTTGGGCCAATAATAGAAAGATRGKMAGTTCYAATCCCCAAGGTAACACATCTGTTGATGTGCGCTTAGTCCCAATTGCTCGTCGCTGTTGATAATGGCAGACCGTGGCCATGAGAGTTGGGATATAAAAAAAACACATTTCCAATTCAAACATGTTTATTAATACACACGTAGGACAAATACAAACACCCACCGTTCACTCTGACCGGAGGACTGTTAAATGGTTGACTGTTTTCTGCTGAGTCAAATAAGACATCGTATTATTACCTGAGACAACATTCCACAGGAGACTGATGTCTAACACACGTTACAGAACTAGCCTTTAATAAATCAACACTTTGCGCACTATTGGTTCTGGTACGGTGCGAGACAGAGCTTAGTTAGGTGTGGGGAAACCACAAGAATCCACTGGCTAAAAGGTGTATTTGTAACCATGTATGTGTTTAAAACGTATACATTTTGTGAGGACAAAACTGGTATCTAAATAGCGTGGACATATTCTCCCATATTCCCCTGGAGCTAAAGCACCATCCTCACCTCAGCCACCAAGCCAAGAACACACCCGCTGCTCCCACACTGCCATGTGGACACCATCCTCACCTCAGCCACCAAGCCAAGGACACACCCGCTGCTCCCACACTGCCATGTGGACACCATCCTCACCTCAGCCACCAAGCCAAGAACACACCCGCTGCTCCCACACTGCCATGTGGACACCATCCTCACCTCAGCCACCAAGCCAAGAACACACCCGCTGCATTCCCACACTGCCATGTGGACACCATCCTCACCTCAGCCACCAAGCCAAGAACACACCCGCTGCATTCCCACACTGCCATGTGGACACCAGCCCGAGTTCGTCTGCACCCGACTGCACACAAGGACAGCTGTTAACGTTAACCCGCCTTCTCTGGCTCCTTTCAACCGTTCACAACCCAGTTTGTTAAGACGCCTCATGATCACGTCTCCGCCCGAGGTCAAACGGTATGTAGACTGTTCAGAAATACTGTTACGGATGTGTGTGTGTGAAATGTCGTCTTTGCGGATGTCATATTTATCTGTAGAGCGAGAGAAGAATGCAGCCTTCTAACCTTTAAATCCAAGACATATACATCAGAAGTATTTATAAGGTAGGCAAAATGGTGACGGAAAAATTGGTGACAAACGTTAAAAGTGTTTTTTATGTGGTTTTATATACACATCGGTGTTTTCATGCTGTGGCAATTTGGCCAGAATAGAGTTCCCAACAACCCAAATTTCTTCAACCCTAATTTAATCAAATCCTAACCTAATCCTAACCTAATCCGAACCTAATCCTAACCTAATCCTAACCWAATCCTAACCWAATCCTWACCTAATCCTAACCTAATCCTAACCTAATCCTAACCTATTCCTAACCTAATCCTAACCTAATCCTAACCTATTCCTAACCTAATCCTAACCTAATCCTAACCTA
>NW_019946130.1:19689-26711 GCF_002910315.2 Salvelinus sp. IW2-2015
CTGAGAGTTGAGGGATGCATGTGTCCCATCCACTGAGACCTCCTTATATCAGCCTCTGGTCCTGGCCATGATCAAGTTGACGTGATCTTCTTAGGCCTTTGGACTGCACAGGTCTGGGTCTGGGAATCCAAGATGGCTGCCCAGTTCTGCTCTGTTAGCCTCCAGCAACCACGCTGCCAAGCCAAGGCACACCCGTTGCTCACACACTGCCGATTTGGACAACCACTCACCTCAGCCACCACCAAGCCAAGAAACACACACGCCGCTGCACCCACGACTGCCATGTGACACCACTCCTCATACTCTCAGCCACCAAGCAACGACAACACCCAAGCTGCACCCACACTGCCATGTTGGACACCATCTTCCCACCCTCACCCAGCTTAGCTCACCCGCGCTTACCACCTACAGTGACCCCAGCCTCACTCAGCCCAAGCTCAGGCACACTTCCGCAACTGCTCCACACTGCCATGGTGGACACAATCGCTCACCTCAGCCACCAAGCCAGACAACACCCGCTGCCATTCCCACACCTCTGCCATTTGTGGACACCATCCTACGCCTCAGCGCCACCCACCAAGAAACACCGCGCTGCATCGTCCTCACCTTGCCATTGGTGATTCACACCGAGTTCGTGCTGTGCACACCGACTTGTGGTCTCAACACAAGCGACAGCTTGTTACGTTAACCCGCCTATCTCTGGCTCCTTTCAACCGTTCACAACCCAGTTTGTTTAAGACGCCTCATGATCACGTCTCCGCCGAGGTCAAACGGTATGTAGACTGTTTCAGAAATACTGTTACGGATTTGTGTGTGTGTGAAATGTCGTCTTTGCGGATGTCATATTTATCTTGTAGAGCGAGAGAAGAATGCAGCCTTCTAACCTTTAAATCCAAGACATATATACACTCAGAAGTATTTATAAGGTAGGCAAAGAAAATGGTGACGGAAAAATTGGTTGACAAACGTTAAAAGTGTTTTTTATGTGGTTTTATATAACACATCGGTGTTTTATGCTATGGCAATTTGGCCAGAATAGAGTTCCCAACAAATCCAAATTCCTTCTGTCAACCGCTAATCTTAATCAAATTCCTAACCCTAAATCCTAAGCCTAATGCCGTTAACCTATATCTAACCTAATCTAACCTATCCTAACAGACCTAACCAATCCTAATAACCTAATCCTAACCTAATCCTAACCTATTCCTAACCTAATCCTAACCTAATCCTAACCTATTCCTAACCTAATCCTAACCTAATCCTAACCTAATCCTAATCTATAGCCTTCAATCCTTCAGCCTAACCAGGTGTTCCGTCTAGCATCACACAGCAGGAGACAAACAGACAGTAAATAACTCAACCTTTCTTTAACCTATATTTAACCTTCCTTTAACCTTTATTTAACTAGGCAAGTCAGTTTAAGAACAAATTCTTATTTACAATGACGTCCAAACCCTCCCCTAACCCGGACGACGCTGGGCCAATTGTGCTCCGCCCTATGGGACTCCCGAATAGATGTTTTAAACCACGATATCATATAGCTACTTCCAACAGAAAATCCCCGCCAGTTCTCTACCTCACTTCATCGTTAGACAGTCACTATGTTCTGTAAACTGCTTTTCTTCATTCATCAACCAAAACATGGTTCTAGATTCCAAACATAGGAGGTTCCCTTTCATTTATGACYTGTTCATTCTCCGGAGAGTTGAGTTAACATAAGAACACTAGTTATCCGATATCATTACTGCGTCCACGGTGGGCATGGGAGCGAGCAGACAAACCAAGACAAAGACACAGATGCTGGAACTCACCTGTTGTTCCCGCAAGGGAGAAGTGCTGTATCTCGTGACTCAGGTAGTCTCTAAGCTTTCACCTCATAAATCATTCGTAAACAGTTTCAACTCTTCTCCCGGTGGACTAGACTATCACAAACTACCTGGAAATGTGATATTGGTGATTTATTTTGGTATACTAGTCTTGTGATGTGTTTGTTTCTCAAGGAACAACTGTCAAAAACACTAGTTGTTGCAGCTGCGCGTCGTGAGTAGCGTTTTCAGCACCACGGTCAGCGCAACTTTCCTTTATATACCCCCCCTTCCTGTTGAAGTGACGTGGCATGTTTCCTTTATATACCCCCCCTTCCTGTTGAAGTGACGTGGCATGTTTCCTTTATATACCCCCCCTTCCTGTTGAAGTGACGTGGCAGGACTGACGTCAGCTCCATTGATAGGAATGTGGAGATGGGTCTGCTGGCCCGCATGCTGATGAATGAACGGAAATGGCATYAATGAAATAGTACTTTACCTCAATGAAGGGAGAACATTGTGCCTATGGAGAGAGAGGGACAGCAGACATTTTCTGACTGAGATGTTGTATGTTGGTTAAATTAGTTCCCCTCCTCCCCAGACAGCAGCATTCTGTTCAGGAGGAGCGGGAAAAAGCACAGTGAGTCTGTCTGATAGCTTATTAATTAGGGTGATCTGATGACGTGTTCAGGAGAAGCGGGAAAAAGCACAGTGAGTCTGCGTCGGGTAGATGTGACACTGGTTCCGCCTTGGAGTGCCGGACAGAGCGGACCTGGGGTGAGCCGGAAACCTCAGAATCTCTATGTTAACCCCATGGGTTTCCGTTAGTCACATCAGTTATAGTGGGGAGAGAGAAAAAAGGGGGAAAGAGGTATTTATGACTGTCGTAAACCTACCCCCAACGCATACGTCCATGACAGTGGTCAGGGGAGGAGATGGACAGCAGCGTGTAACCACTCCTGATGGTCAGGGAGGAGATGGACAGCAGCTGTAACCACTCTGAGTGGTGGAGGAAGAATGGAACAGCAGCTGTAACCACTCTAGTGGTCAGGGGGAGGAGAAGGACAGCAGCTGTAAACCACCTGCGTGGTCAGGGAGAGGAGATGGACAGCAGCTGGTCAAGCCACTGCATGAGTGGTCAGGGGAGAGACTGGACCACCCGCAGCAATGGCCTAACCACTCTGAGTTGTCAGGGGAAGGAGAGGACAGCAGCTGTAACACTCTGAGTGGTCAGGGGGAGGACGAGGACAGCGCTGTAACCACTCTGAGTGGTCAGGGGAGGAGCAGGACAAGCAAGCTGTAACCACTCTGAGTGGCGCAGGAGAGATGAAAGGACGCAGCTGTAACACTCTGAGTGGTCAGGGAGGAGAGGACAGCAGCTGTAACCACTCTGAGTGGTCTGGGGAAGGAGAGGACAGCAGCTGTAACCACTCTGACCGTGTCAGGGGAGGAGACTGGAACAGCAGCTGTAACTCACTCTGAGTGGTCAGGGAGGAGAGATGGACAGCAGCTGTACACTCTGAGTGGTCAGGGGAGGAGAGAGCACGCAAACTGTAACCACTTCTCTCCATCTTTTTCCAACTGTTGTTCCGCGGGAACAGTGTAGGGTTTGGGAGGGCAGTTTCTCTTGTCTCTCGTAGGCAATGTACAACAGGTAGGTAGGTGAACCTGTCTGTGGGTTTAATCTGGAGGTAGAACATGTCTGTGGGTTTATCTGCAAGGTAGAACATGTCTGTGGGTTTAATCTGAAGGTCCATGTCTGTGGGTTTTAATCTGAAAAGGTAAAACATGTCTGTGGTTTAATCTGAAGGTAGAACTGTCTGTGTGTTTAACTCTGGGTAAACATGTCTGTGGGTTTAATCTGAAGGTAGAACATGTCTGGTGTGTTAATCTGAAGGTAGACATGTCCTGTGTGTTTTAATCTGAAGGTAAAACATGTCTGTGGGTTTCATCTGAAGGTAGAAAATGTCTGTGGGTTTAATCTGAGGTAGAACATGTCTGTGGGTTTATCTGAGGTAAAACATGTCTGTGGGTTTAATCTGAAGGTAAAACATGTCTGTGGGCTTTTAATCTGAAGGTTAGAACATGTCTGTGTGGTTTATCTGAAGGTAAAACATGTCTGTGGGTTTAATCTGAAGGTAGCACTGTCTGTGTGTTTAATCTGAAGGTAAGAACATGTCTGTGTGTTTAATCTGAAGGTAAAACATGTCTGTGGGTTTAATCTGATAGGTAGAACATGTCTGTGGGTTTAATCTGAAGGTAGAACATGTCTGTTGGGTTAACATCCTGAAGGTAGAAACATGTCTGTGGGTTTTAATCTGAAGGTAGAACATGTCTGTGGGGTTTAATATGAAGGTAGAACATGTCTGTGGGTTTAATCTGAAGGTAAAACTGTCTGTGGGTTTAATCTGAAGGTAGACCATGTCTGTGGGTTTAATCTGAAGGTAGAACATGTCTGTGGGTTTAATCTGAAGGTAAAACATGTCTGTGGGTTTAATCCTGATGGTCAAATGTCTGTGTGTTTAATCTGAGGTAGAACATGTCTGTGCGTTTAATCTGCAAGGTTGAGAACAATGTCTGTGGGTTTAATCTGAAGGTAAACACTGTCTGTGGGTTAATCTGAAGGTACGAGACATGTCTGTGGGTTTAATCTGAAGGTAGAACATGTCTGTGGGTTTAATCTGAAGTAGAACATGTCTGTGGGTTTAATCTGAAGGTAGAACATGTATGTGGTTATCTGAAGTTAGAACATGTCTGTGGGTTTAATTAAATGTAATTAAATTCCATAGAATTAACAAACAAGAATGGACCGCACTTCAGCGTAGTCAGCTGGGTCATAGTCAAGACTGGGTCATAGTAGATGGTCATATGTGAGGACTGGGTCATAGTAGATGGGTCATAGTCAGGACTGGGTCATAGTAGATGGGTCATAGTGAGGACTGGGTCATAGTAGATGGGTCATAGTCAGGACTGGGTCTTAGTATATAGCCTGGTGCAAGTAGTGAGGCCTGGGTCCATAGTAGATGGGTCATAGTCAGGACTGGGTCTTAGTAGCTGGGTCATAGTGGAGGACTGGGTCATAGTAGATGGGTCATAGTCAGGACTTGGGTCTTAGTAGCTGGGTCATAGCAGTTAGGTAATAGTCATGACCCAGTGCTCTCATCTTATCTACCAACATAGACAGGGCTCTAACTCCCCTAGCTCCAACAATGAGATAGGGTGCAGGCCAAGCAGCTGTTAGCCAGCCTGCCAGCTTAGTGGAGTTGCCACTTAGCACAGTCAGTGTAGTCAGCTCCGCTATCCCCATTGGAGACTGTGTCTGTTCTCGATCTAGGTTGGGGTAAAACTAAACATGGCGGTGTTTCGCCTTAGCATCTCACTAGATAAAGACCTCCTCCATTCCTGCCATGATTGAAGAGATCGTGATACCTCACATCTCAAATAGGGCTACTTAATGTTGGATCCTCCACTTCCAAGGCCAGTAATAGTCAATTAACTAATCACTGATCATAATCTTGAATGTGATTGGCCTGACTGAACATGGCTTAAGCCTGATGAATTTACTGTGTTAAATGAGGCCTCACCTCCTGGTTACACTAGTGACCTTATTCCCCGTGCATCCCGCAATGGCGGAATGGTTGTCTCTTGATGGTTTTTACAGTCATCTCAAACTAAAACTGTGAAGGACCTGGCGTTACTCTGGACCCTGATCTCTTTTTTTACGAACATATCAAGACCTTTTCAAGGAAAAGCTTTTTTCCTCTACGTAACATTGCAAAAAATCAAGAAACTTTCTGTCCAAAAATGATGCAGAAAAATTAACTCCATGCTTTTTGTTACTTCTAGGTTAGACTACTGCAATGCTCTACTTTCCGGCTACCGGTATAAGCACTAAATAAACTTCAGTTAGTGCTAAACACGGCTGCTAGACATCCTGACTAGAACCAACATGTTTTATCATATTACTCCAGTGCTAGCCTCCCTACACTGGCTTCCTGTTAAGGCAGAGGGCTGATTTCAAGGTTTTACTGCTAACCTACAAAGCATTAACATGTGGCTTGATCCTACCTACCTTCCCATTTTGGTCCTGCCGTACATACTCACGTACGCTACGGTCCACAAGACGGCAGGCCTCCTAATTGTCCCTAGAATTTCTAAGCAACAGCTGGAGGCAGGGCTTTCTCCTATGATCTCCATTTATATGGAATGGTCGTCCTACCATGGTGAGAGACGCAGACTCGTCTCAACCTTTAAGTCTTTACTGAAGACCTCATCTCTTCAGTGCGGTCATATGATTGAGTGTATTCCGGCCCAGGAGTGTGAAGGTGAACGGAAAGCGGCTTCTGGTCGTGCAACAAACCGCCTTGCTGTGTCTGCCTGGCCGGTTTCCCTCTCTCCACTGGGATTCTCTGCCTCTAACCCTATTCCAGGGGCTGAGTCACTGGCTTACTGTGTGCTGCTTTCATGCCGTCCCTAGGAGGGGTGCGTCACTTGAGTTGGGTGAGTCACTGACGTGATCTTCTTCGGGTTGTTGCCGTGGCGGCAGATCTTTGTGGGCTCATACTCGACCTTGTCTCAGGATTGTAAGTTGGTGGTTTGAAGATATCCCTCGTAGTTGGTGCTGGGCCTGTGCTTTGGCAAAGTGGGGTGGGGTTATATCCTAGCCTGTTTGGCCCTTCCGGGGTTCAATCGGATGGGGCACAGTGGTCTCCTGACCCGCCTCCTGTCTCAGGCCTACAGTATTTTATGCTGCAGTAGTTTATAGTGTCGGGGGGCTAGGGGTCAGTCTGTTATATCTGGAGAATTTCTCCTGGTCTTATCCGGTGTCTGTGTGAAATTTCGTATGCTCTCTCTAATTATCTCTTCTCTTTCTCCTCTCTCGGAGGACTGAGCCCTAGGACCATGCTCAGGACTACGCTGGCCTGATGACTCCTTGCTGTCCCCAGTTACTGGTCGTGCTGCTGCTCCAGTTTCAACTGTTCTTGCCTGCGGCTATGGAACCCTGACCATGTTCACCGGACCGTGCTACCTGTCCCAGACCTGCTGTTTTCAACCTCTCTAGAGACAGCAGGAGCGGTAGAGATACTCCTCAATGATCGTATGAAAAGCCAACTGCCATTTACACCTGAGGTGCTTGACTTGTTGCACCCGTCAGACAACTACTGTGATTATTATTATTTGACCATCGCTGGTATTTATGAACATTTGAACATCTTG
>NW_019946130.1:31619-34552 GCF_002910315.2 Salvelinus sp. IW2-2015
GATCTAGATAAGCTTCTTAAAATTAGGGTGGACCATGTTCTGTTATAATCTCCACCCGGCACAGCCAGAAGAGGACTGGCCACCCCTCATAGCCTGGTTCCTCTCTAGGTTTCATCCTAGGTTTTGGCCTTTCTAGGGAGTTTTTCCTAGCCACCGTGCTTCTACACCTGCATTGCTTGCTGTTTGGGGTTTTAGGCTGGGTTTCTGTACAGCACTTTGAGATATCAGCTGATGTAAGAAGTGCTTTATAAATACATTTGATTTGATTTGATTAGTAACTGGGTCAGTCAGGACTGGGTCATAGTAATTGGGTCAGAGTCAGGACTGGGTCAACCTCCGTTTGTCACCACAGCATTAGTGGATATCGGAGTTTACGGAGGTAACCTCCGTGCAATGTGTCTGTCTGTGTTTCTGTGTGTGTGTGTGTGTGTGTGTGTGTGTGTGTGTCTGTGTGTGTGTGCCTGTGTGTCTGTGCCTGTGTGTCTGTGTGTGTGTGTGTGTCTGTGAACATCTGGCCACCTGTCACTGACTCATGTATGCTGCTGCTGTTATACAGCATGTCTTTCCTGGACATGCTCACCATGTATGTGTGTGTCTGTGTGTCTGTATGTGTGTGTGTGTGTCTGTATGTGGCTGTATGTGTGTGTGTGTGTGTCTGTGTGTATGTGTGTTTGTGCGTGTGCGTGCCTGCGTCAGTGTGTGTGATTGAATACAGGTGAATCATCTCTCTGCAGATGGCCCTTTCAAGCCCACACTTCACAGCAATCTTTCTTAGTCTCTCTAGTTCATCCGTTCATTTGTAAATCTCTCTCTGTCTCTCGTTAATTTGTTTATCGTTAATCTCTGTGTCTCGTTAATATGTTTATCGTTAATCTGTCTGTCTCGTTAATATGTTTATTGTAAATCTCTCTGTCTCTTGTTAATTAATTAATTTGTAAATCTCTCTGTGTCTCATTTCATTTGTAAATCACTGTGTCTCTCGTTCATTCGTTCATTTGTAAACCTCTCTTTGTCTCTCTAGTTCATTTGTAAATCTCTGTCTCTCTCATTCCTTCCTTCATTTGTAAATCTCTCTGTGTCTCTCGTTCATTCGTTCATTTGTAGATGAGAGACACTCCCTGCCTTCACATTCATTACAGCTGCTGTCCTTCTCCTCCCCTGACCACTCAGAGTGATTACAGCTGCTGTCCATCTCCTCCCCTGACCACTCAGAGTGATTACAGCTGCTGTCCTTCTCCTCCCCTGACCACTCAGAGTGGTTACAGCTGCTGTCCATCTCCTCCCCTGACCACTCAGAGTGCAACCTTCAGATGAGACTAATAAAATGACGATTAATGTGACGTTAGTTAGTAAAATATTATAAATCTTTGAAGATTTATTCGAAAGAACAGCTCTATAAATATTCTTTCTGTGTCCCCTTCTATGTGAATTAATATTTACATGATTAGTTCAATCAGGTAATATTGATACCGGAGAAATTTATTATAGAATAGCATGTCCATAGCAATCGTCATTTTATTCAGTCTATCTGAAGGTTGTAATTTGCCCTTGATGTCTGCAAGAATCACTTGCTAACAAGTTGATCAGCAATACAAATTTAGGGTTTAATTATTTATTTACAAATACCTAACTAATCACACAGAATCACCCCAAATACCAAATTAAATATAACTTGATCACAAATATACTCATACAGAGAACGTCTCCTAGCGGGCCCAAATAGATATGACCAGCTTGTTACACAAAGGAAGGGGCGGATATTAGTGAAAGAGCGGGAGATTTCGGACCAGGCAAAAGTGCTGTGCTCTCGTGAAACTATAGTTCTTATGCATTACATAATACCTGTCCCCATTTGCAAGGAAAATGCACATACATATTTACTTGAGCTGCGCTTCACCTAGGTTGGTGGTAATGAAGGCGTATCTATCAACCGAGAATCTCAGTCCATGGAGAACGGTCTTTGGTAGTCACGGGAACGTGTAAGTAAACCGTTAGTGGTAAGCTTAAACGGTACCAGCTGGTCCTTCACTAACCTGCGTTTGTACAGCTGTTTGTGCCAACTCACGGCTAGGAGATATTTCACTTTCTGTAGTGAACCACGAGTGCAAAGTTCATACCATTCACAATCAAAGTCAATGCTGATGTTGCTAGTTCTTGTCCTATTGTCTAACCATCTTGACACTGGATCCGCACTCCTAGCTATACCCGGAATCAGGATGTTATCTCTCCTGGGAACAATGGCTTTTTATAGTGGAGAGAGGTGCGTGTTCTGAAAAGTCTATTACCCAGGTCTTCACAGGGCGAGCCCCTGGTATGTGAGCAGAGGAAAAACTATGTGTGAAAGCACAATCTCTCCAGTCTGGAAGCTTAGAACCATCTACTATTTCATCTCTCACAACCATAATCTCATATTCAAACACTTTGACATTACAAAGCAACATTCCATGTGAATCGCGATACCTCTGACGTGTGAGTATTTTCACGAGTTAGAGTTTGGCATTCTATCATGGTGATGAGAATGTGTACAGCGGGGCAAACGCGAACTGAACATAATATACCTTAAGTACCACCGCATATGTTCAGTTGGTTGGATTACCAGATATAGTTAAGATTCCCCCCAACTTCTCGATTTACGCCATGAAAAGCTTCTATGTTATAGCCTCATGGGTTTCTCTATGTCAGCATCAGTTAAATAGTAGAAGTGAGAGAAAAGGGAAAGAGGAATATTTATGACTTTCGTATAAGAGACCTACCCCAACCCAACGTCATGACAGTGGTCAGGAGGAGGATGGACAGCAGCTGTAACCATCACCTGAGTGTCAGGGAGGAGATGGACAGCATGGCCTGTAACCAACTCTAGAGTGGGAGGAGATGGACAGCAGCCTTAACCACTCTTGAGTGCTCAGGGGAGGACAAGACAGCAGCTAGTAACC
>NW_019946131.1:0-1805 GCF_002910315.2 Salvelinus sp. IW2-2015
ACAGTTCTAAATGTAAGGAAACTAACACTGAAGTCACAGTTATAAATATGAGGAAACTAACACTGAAGTCACAGTTATAAATATGAGGAAACTAACACTGAAGTCACAGTTATAAATATGAGGAAACTAACACTGAAGAGACAGCTATAAATTTATTATTAGTGCTATCACTGCCATTTGGTGCTGAAATGGAGACATTGAGGCATTCTTTCATTGATCCATATTTTCTGAACACGTTCTCTCCATGTATTCTAGTCTGTCAACAACATTTCTAATCAAAGATACACCGTATTTAAAGAAATGGCTTTAAACTTTTTGACGCACGGACCCCTTTAGCGGGATCATTTTCATCAACTACCGCTGAATTGCAGAGTGCCACATTTTTTTGAAATTGCTAAAAATATTTATTTTCATGAAATCACAAGTGCAATATAGCAAAACACAGCTTAGCTTGTTGTTAATCCACCTGTCGTGTCAGATTTTGAAAATATGCTTTACAGCGAAAGCAATCCAAGTGTTTGTGTGAGTTTATCGATCACTAGACAAAACATTACGAACACCTAGCAGCAATGTAGATTGGTCACGAATGTCAGAAAAGCAATACAATTAATCGCTTACCTTTAATGATCTTTGGATGTTTGCACTCACGAGACTCGCAGTTACACAATAAATGTTCCTTTTGTTTGATAAAGATTATTTTTAAATTWAAAAAACWCAATTTGTTTGGCGCGCTATGTTCAGCATTCCACGGCCTTAGGCAGGTCATCAAGGGTTGACGAAAATTCCAAATAATATCCGTAAAGTTTGTAGAAACATGTCAAACATTTTTAATAATCAATTTTCAGGTTGTTTTTAACATAAATAATCGATAATATTTAAACCGGACTGTAAACTATTTAATACAGGAGAGAAAGAAAATGGCGAGCTATCAGTGTCGCGCGCATGAAGGACATCCGTCTATCCACTGACACGATTTGATAAATCTCGCTCATTTTTTAAATCTCGCTCAAAATTTTCGCCTGCAAAATCAGTTCTGTTATACTCACAGACAATATTTGGACAGTTTTGGAAACTTTAGCCTGGTAAAGGCCATTATGCTCATTCGTAAGCTAAGTCTGACTACCAACTACTGAGAAGTGTGTAGGAAAGACACAGGTAAAGAAAGGAATAATTTCCTAAATCAGAATCGGGCCTTAAATCCGCCCCCTGCTAGCTAGAGATATTGAGGCTGGGATTCAATCTGAAACCGTACTATAACACACTTGACGTTTAAAGCTAATTTCTCATTCAAATGAAAGTGTATTGGTCACATACACATGGTTAGCACATGTTATTGGTCACATACACATGGTTAGCAGATGTTTTTGGTCACATACACATGGTTAGCAGATGTTATTGGTCACATACACATGGTTAGCAGATGTTATTGGTCACGTACACATGGTTAGCAGATGTTATTGGTCACATGGTTAGCAGATGTTAATGGTCACATGGTTAGCAGATGTTATTGGTCACATGGTTAGCAGATGTTAATGCGAAATGCTACATCATAATTGAACCGATATCTGCATAATTTTTACCACGAATACAATCTCGACGAACTCAGTAAGGTTTGCATTTATAATGCTGCATTGACGACAAACCGGTCAGATTGAATCCCGTCCAGAAGAGAGAAGACACAGATTGAGACACTTGTAATAAACAACCAGTCAGAATAATCAGATTAAATATTTACATTTTATTCATCACATCACATTTACACTAGACGGACTCTCAGACAGGGCTGACTTCCAAAATACCAAATG
>NW_019946131.1:1830-9345 GCF_002910315.2 Salvelinus sp. IW2-2015
ATTGGTCGCGTCCCAAATGGCAGCCCCTATTCCCTTTTATAGTTACACTACTTTTGACCACAGGCTGGCACCCTATTCCCTATATAGTGCACACTAACTTTTGCCCAGAAGCCCACAGGTAATTAGCGCGTGCGGAGTCTTCGTCCTAGTGGTCAGCGGCCCTAGTGTCTCCCGCCTGAGAGCGTACATGGCTCTCTTAAGCATTGTTTGGTTGTGTAGGCATATGCTTTACGAAGTAAAGTTGTGTCACATAAGGGCTTTTAAGTTGAAACAACATTCATCGCCCTTGTTTTGGTCCGGAGATTTTCTCACTGCTCGCTTGTTATTCCAAGGCCCAGAATGTTTTGTCCTACTTTCCCTTGTGGTACCAGGATGAGTTTGTGCTGTAGGGTTAAAGCCATGAACGAGCTATGTGCCTCCTGACCCCCTCCTGCAGCAAGCCTGTGAACGCCATCAACCCAGCGCTAGACGTGTTGCGGCGCGCCTCATTTGAGTAAGCAGAGCCCATGCCAGACGTTGCCCTGCTGTCTAGGGCGAAGAGAAAGCAAGCCCTGCTCCTGCGAGCGGGTCCATGCAAATATCGCCTTGTTGCACTGGAGCAGACCCTTGATTCCAAGCTGGGTGTTATGGTTAGCAGACCGGAAGCCCCCCAGGCGTTTATTGGCATCCTTGAGAGCTATTAAGGAGCTGGTATGCAGTTGTGTGTGGGACTTGGTAGTCGTGCATATTTGATGTCCGAACCAGTAAACGCTGTCTACCTCGTTGTGTGTGTTTTTTGTAGGCGGTTTTGTGTATGGTGTTCTCCACTAGTTCCCAATCCTAAGTCGGGCCCCAGGAAGTCTTTTCCTCTAGCGAATGCATAAGAATACTATACGTATAGGAAACGACAGTTATTTTAGCTTTGGGGTTAGATTTAGGGTTTAACAATATAGCAGTTAGAGAACTAACGGAGAACATCCTGAGTGCATTTGGGTAGCTTGATTTGCCCGTGGTTATTGTGAATGGGAGAACGAGCCGATGCTTGAATCAATTTGTTTTGATCCCCTAAACGGAAGGATCCGCGCGAGAGTCTCCCCACGAGTGTGTGTTGATTGGTGCTGTTGAGATAGCCCGGGCCCTGTGCTGTGCGCAGTCTCGCTCGGGATCTTGACTAGCACCCCCTGCGTTGTGGTGTTTGCTAACTGACACTGTTGCTCTCCTCTTAACCGCCTTTTCCCCTTGGGTTTGAGAAAACCCCAAGGGCTACTCCCTCTCTCTTCCCGCCATCAAAAACTATAATCCCCAAAAATTTTGTTTTTCCCTTTTTGGCCAAAAGAAGTTGTGGGCCACATGTGGTGCACATAATGTGCCGTATGTTGAACCCATGGACAAGACATCCTATCCCACTAGTTCGCCCATGAAGTTTCTCAAGTCCCTTTTCTGGCATGTGGGAACACGCGACCCATAGGAATGACGATCACAAATGCACTACTGTGCCATGTAGGCTGCTGTGCTGTCCCTCCACAGTTCAGTATTTGTTTCCTCTCTTCGTTCTCTTAACGCACCCCAAATCCCCTGGTGTAGGAAGGAGGAGGGAGGGGACTGTGTCTCCCTGAGATTAGTTGGGCTGCTTTTGTATAAGCCTTTTTAGCAAATTTCCTTGATTAGCTTTAGGAGGAACAAGAGACACGGACCCCAGTGGCTCATTGACTGGTGATGGTTTGCGTGTTATCTTGGATGAATTCGGTGGCTATGTAAACACATCATGATCATAGCTCATGAGCACTAGTAAGCCAGGAGGGGAACCGCGTGGCTCTTGTGCCATATATATTGCTCTGTGAGGAGTAGAACCAAGCCGGTAATAAAATTCACGAACCTCGAGGTTCTTGGTTATAGCCTTGGAGGTTGGCCGCGTGCGAGCTACGCCAGCGTCCCTCACCTGATTCATCGCCAGTATTTCAATACTAGCCTAAGTGTAGTGAGTTAGTCTGAGATTGTGTGAAAAGCTTTGCTATATTATCTTTCTACATCTCTTCTCAATTCCTCTACCTCGAAATCCTCCTACTGTGTCTCATCTTTAAAACACGACCCGTGTCTCTGTATAGCTTTGATGACATCACACCCACACAGGTGGGGCAATTCAGGAAGTACGCTGACATTCCTATTCCAATAATAATCTCATGCTTTTCAATGGGGACAATTTTACTTCCTGATTGTAAGGAAATTGACCCATAACTATCATGTCACTGTTCCTGTTCTTAGTTTCTGTTTTTATATATACATTTTTTATATATATTTTTTTTAGGTATATTTTTTTAATATATATATATWTTTTTTATGTTACATGTGATGTCCAACTCTATGACACCACTATTACAACATTTAACATTTTATAGTTTAGTCTGCGTCCCAAAAGGCTTCTCTCTCCCCATTATATAGTGCACTTCAGAGCCCCCCGGGGCTAAAAGTAGTGCACTATGTAGGGAATAGGGTTCCATTTGAGATGCACACTTCACTTCGTTCCAGTGTAATAGATGAAAGAGACGGCTGCATCAGAGAATATATCAATCACACACTGTACAGGATGTATTTACAGTTGTAAAAGACAGCGTGTTAGACTTAGAAAGGCAGTCAGTGAGTAGTAGGAGACCTGTCCCAAAACACTATCCTATTCCTTCTACAGTGCACTACTTTTGAGCCAGGCTCTACGTAAGGACAATAGGGCATTTCAGACACCCTGTTACACTAGAATAAGAATGGAGACAACAGTTCCACTTTTTTTCTCCATTCAATTTCCATTTCATTCAAAAAAAAATCCATTCAGTTCCATTTCATTCAATTAGTTCCATCCATTTCATTCATTTAGTTCCATTCAGTTCCATTCAGTTCAATTTCATTCAATTGTTTTCCATTCAGATCAATTTCATTCARTTAGTTCCATTCAGTTCCATTTAGTTCCATTWCATTTAATTAGTTCCATTCAGTTCCATTTAGTTCCATTTCATTTAATGAGTTCCATTTAGTTCCATTTAAAGTGGAACTGGCAACATTTTAACTACTTTGCAGATATGAAACAAACATACAATCATACTAATATCAGTGAAAAATATCAAATTCTCAGTTTATGTTACAAAACCAACTTTATAAGAGGTTTAAAAAAAAAAATGTTTTACCCAAWTACGTAGAGTGAGGCGTTGTTGTCAGAATAAATGAATGCAGTTCAATGCATGATCAATATAGCTAATTCACCAATACATTTCTTGGTATTGCTATCAGGTTGTAAATCCCAGCTGGCCTGGTACAGTGTTTGCTGCCTCCACCCAGAATGCACTGTTTCAGTTTCAGTGAATCAATATTTTGCATACAAACTGACAAATGTAGCTAAGGCTGGCTGGGAATGTCAATGCCAACTCAATCCATTCGCAAGGGGCAAGCTTATTCTATGTATGTAAGCTATTTCTTAAGCAGCTAACAAGACATGGAGGCCTGCTAAGTGTTAGCAGAGTAAAACCATGGAGCCTAATGTTAGCAAGCTAAAAACATGGCAGCCTAATGTTAGCAAGCTAACAACGCATGAAGCCTAATGTTAGCAAGCTAACAACATGGAGCCCTCAGTGTTAGCACAAGCTAAAACATGGAGGCCTAATGTTAGCAAGAGTAACAAATGTAGCCTAATGTGGAAGGCTAAAAACATGGAGCCTAATGATTAGCAAGCTAAAAACATGGAGCCTAATGTTAGCCAAGCTAGACAACATGGAAGCCTAATTTAGGCTGAGCTAAAACTACATGGAGCACTAATGTTAGGCAAAGCTAAAAAACATGGAGCCTAATGTTAGCTAGCTAAAAACATGGAGCCTAATGTTAGCAAGCTAAAAACATGGAGCCTAATGTTAGCAAGCTAAAAACATGGAGCCTAATGTTAGCAGGCTAAAAACATGGAGCCTAATGTTAGCAAGCTAACTAACTAGCTGCTGGGAGAATGCCATGTCATTGGACGAGTGGGTGGTTTGGTGGACTTTTTCCCCCATATCGTTTTTTGGAAGCTACAGCTAGAGATGCAGGTGTCATTTCGTTAGCTACCAAGAACTGTGAATYACTTTGCTAGCTAGCTATGCTGAACTTGAACGACTATTCACAATTAGCACGTCTCTTCGTTGTCAATCAAATGTATTTGGCATAGATCAATTGGACGGGCGTGGTTTATCGGTGTAATTTTTGACGACCAACGAGCTAAAAAAAAAAGTTTGAGAGGTTTTATCTAATYTYCCTCGTCTCGCTCTGGCTAACATTAGTTGTTGATCTTGTTGTTGTTGTGCATTGTTGTCGTGGATTTTTTTTACTGCAGTGTCTGCTAATTGTCTAAACTCACGGCCACTTTTCCCACTCTATATTCCAACAGAATTGTCACAAATGCCTCAGTATATGTCATTCCCAAACGTTCTATGAGTATGAAAATGTAAAAATGACCATACCTAAGTGATCGCTTGTCAGAACATTTTAAAAAGGCATGCTCTTCCTGGGGATGTATATGAATAGATTTGAATTTGAATTTTAAATTGCTAGAGCGCTGTCAGTTCCACTTTCATTCCATTCAGTTTGATTCAGTTGGATTCAGTTGGATTTAGTTCGATTCAGTTCGATTCAGTTCGATTCAGTTCGATTTAGTTGGATTCAGTTCGATTCAGTTTGAACTTGGCAGATATACTATAATGTAGGTCTACTACATATAGAAACATTCACATCCTTCTCCATTTCTTTTATTGCACTGCCATATTTATGGCTCTCTAGATTGTCATAATCAACAGTGAGGTTCCATATATTCTATGTTCTATATTGTTTATTATCTGGAAAGCCAGAGATAATTGGGGCCTACTTACGGTAGCACCATGGAGACACTATGAATATTTAGTTAACTCTCTCTCTCTCTCTCTACTACAACATGAAACACTATGAATATTTATTTACTCTTCTCTCTCTCTCTCCTCCTACAACCATGAAACCATATGAATTTTAGTTACTTCTCTCTCTCTCTCCTCCTACTACCATGAAACACTATGAATATTTAGTTACTCTCTCTCTCTCCTCCTATACAACCTGCATTGAACACTATGAATATTTAGTTTACTCTCTCTCTCTCTCTCCTACTACAACCATGAAACACATATGAATATTTAGTTACTCTCTCCTCTCTCTCTCTCTACTTCAACCATGAAACACTATGATATTTAGTTACTCTCTCTCTCTCTCTCTCCTACTACAACCAAATGAAACACAATGAATATTTAGTTACTCTCTCTCTCTCTCTCCACTACAACCATGAAAACACTATGAATATTTTAGTGTACTCTCTCTCTCTCTCTCCTACTACAACCATGAAACACTATGAATATTTAGTTACTCTCTCTCTCTCTCCTACTCACAAAAATGAAACACTATGAATATTTAGTTACTCTCTCTCTCTCTCTCTCTCTCTACTGAGATAAGAGGCCATCGAAACACTTGAATATTTTAGTTTAGCTCTCTCTTCTCTCTCTCCTCGCCCTACTGTCAACTCATGAAACACTATGATATTTAGTTAGCTGACTCTTCTCAGTCCTCGTGCCTACTGTCACGCCATGAAACATCTATGAATGTATTTAAGTTACTCTCGTCTCTCTTGCTCACAACCATTAGGAAACTCTATTGAAGTATTCTGTTTACTGCTCGTCTCTCCTCTCTTACTGACAGACCATGACAGCACTGATGAATAAGTTTAGCTTACTCTCTCGGTCGTCTATCCCCTCCGGTCGGTCGCTACTCTCCACACGACCGATGAAAGCACTATGAAATATTGTAGTTACTCGTCTCTCTCTCTTCTCTCCGGGCCTACTAGCAGACCATGAAAACACTCATGTAATATTTACGGTTGACTGGCGCTCTCTCTCCTGTCCTCGCTAGGCTTCAACGCTTCCATGAACACTATGAAGTACTTTTGAAGTGTGACTGCCTCCTCTCGGTCTCTCTCTCGTAGCTACAACCATGATACACTATGAATGTAGTTAGGTTACTGCTGGCTCTCTAGTCTCGTCTGCCTACTTTTCAACCCGATCCGAACATCTATGAATATTGTAGTTCACCATCTCGTCGTCTCTGCGTCTCCTACTACAACCATGAGAACACTCATGGATAGTAGTTAGGCTTACTCTCGTCTCTCGTCTCTTATCCTACTTCAACGCATGGAAACCTATGAGTGTAGTAGTTACTCTCTCTCTCTCTCTTCCTACTACAACCATGAAACACTATGAATTTAGTTACTCTCTCTCTCTCTCTCTACTCAACCATGAAACACTAGAATATTTAGTTACTCTCTCTCTCCTCTCTCCTACTTCACCACGAAACACTATGAATTATAGTTATCTCTCTCTCTCTGCTCTTCTCCTACTTCAACCATGAAACACTATGAATATTTAGTTACTCTCTCTCTCTCTCTCCTACTACATCACCAGAGAAACACTATGAATATTTAGTTTACATGGCTCTCTCGTCTCTGCATCTCCTGACTTTCAAGGCGGCATCGAACACTTTGAAGGGTATCTTAGTGTACTCTCTGGCTCTTCGGTGGCTCGTCCTACTTCCGAGGCCATGGAATACATCTATCGAATAATTTTAGTCTTATCTCTCGTGCGTCTCTCTCTCTATCTACAAACCGGATGGAAAGCACTAATGGGGTAATTTAGTTTACTGTGCTCTTCTCTCTTCTCTCGCTCTTCAAGCGCATGGAAACAGCTATGAATTATTTAGTTATTCTCTCGTCTCGTCCTTACTACAACACATGAAACACTATGTAATAGTTTTAGTTACTGCTTCTCGTCTCTTCCCCTACTACGCACAAACACTATATGATATGTTAGCTTACTCTCTCCTCTTCTGCTCTCGCTTACAACCATGAAAAACTAATGAATATTTAGTTACTCTCTCTCTCTTCTCCTACTACACACGATGAAACACTTATGAATATTTAGTTACTCTCTCTCTCTCTTCTCCTACTACAACCATGAACACTATGATATTTAGTTACTCTCCTCTCTCCCTACTACACCTTGAAACATATGAATATTTAGTTACTTCTCTCTCTCTCTCTCCTACTACAACCAGTGAAACACTATGAATATTTTTAGTTACTCTCTCTCTCTCTCATACTACAACCATGAAACACTATGAATATTTAGTGTGTACTCCTCTCTCTTCTCTCCTCGCTACTCAACCATAAACACAGTATGATATTTAGTTACTCTCTCTCTCTCTCTCTACTACAACATGAAACACTATGAATATTTAGTTACTCTCTCTCTCCTCTCTCTTCTCTCCTACTACATTACCATGAAACACTTATGAATATTTAGTTCTCTCTCTCTCTACTCTTCTACTCAACATGAAACACTATGAAATATTTAGTTACTCTCTCTCTCTCTCTCGTTGCTACTACTAACCATGAATGAACTATGAAGTATTGTTAGTTACTCCGTTCTCTCTCTCCTCTTCGTCTCCTACTTCAAC
>NW_019946131.1:14150-22010 GCF_002910315.2 Salvelinus sp. IW2-2015
CTCCTAACTCACAGAAAAACTATGAATATTTAGTTATCTCTCTCTCCTCTCTCCTACTTCAACCATGAAACACTATGAATATTTAGTACTCTCTCTCTCTCTCTCTCCTACTACAACCATGAAACACTATGAATATTTAGTTACTCTCTCTCTCCTGCCCACCTTTACTCTATCTCCCTGACCCCCCATCTCGCTCTCTCTCTTCCTCCCATCTCGCTCTCTCCGATCCCACTAATTGGTCTTTAGACCAATCACATCAGATCTTGTCATATCAGATCTTTTTCAAAGCTGATCTGATTGGTCAAAAGACCAATTAGTGAAAAAAAGATCAGAAATGGGATGCCTGTGTAAACACAACCTCTATCTCCTCCTCTCCTCCATCCCAGTCTCTAGCTGAGCGATGCCAGGGAATTACTGGTTGTCAAATGAAAACATAACCTTAGCTGCTACTACCTCTGATTCAATGGACACTTCTATTCCCTGTGTGTTACGGTCTAGTGCGCCCCCCCCCCCCCCCTGTGCCTCATTTCCTGTCTGTGTTACAGTCAGTATAAAGACAGAGTATAAGGAAGTGACTATTCTACAGGTGATTACCCCTACAGGGCGCTCACAATGATGAAATGCTGACTCAACCTATCATTATGTCTGATTGGTCGCTTTTGTTTTGACAGTTAAACCTCAGCACCGGTGTTCTATGCCCTGGACTTCTATGGAATTAGCATCCCCATTGTGATGTCATATGTTACTGGGTTAATTAAATCAAAATGTTTTAGATCACAGATTTAGAATTCAAATGAAACGGTTGCTTAGGAATTTCTTTGTGATGTCATCGATTTGCATAAATTAGAACGTTACAGTAGAACGTCAGAACTAGAATCCTTACTATGGAACACAGGCTCTGAGGAGTACATGAGTACAGGAGCTTTGGCTTGGTGTTTGGAGTGTGAMAGAGTTTGCGCTTGCTATGGAACAAAAACCTTCAACAAAAACATTGTAAACCTTAGTTTTGTCCCTTCCTTTACTAAAAGTAAATGATTTGTGCTTCTTATTTTACATATTACTTTCAGGAATTATCATTGTAATGTACAGTTCACTGCAAAGTGCATCGTTACATTCATCAATAAAGAGAAATGGACAGTGGCATATTTACAGACTGTGTCTCAATTATTCAGACCACTACTTTTCTCTTTACTTTTTGGGCCCTATTGGTTCTGGTCAAAAGTAATGCACCATAAAGGGAACAGGGTTCCGTATCCACAGGTTAAAGTCAGCAGCAAACCTGACCAACCTTCCAATCAGACACACAGATAGATAGAAGATATAGTAGTTACCGGGCAGCATTGGGGTCAATCCCATTTCAATCCAGTCCGTTTAGAACATGGACTAACCAATTAAGTGAAGTGGAGAAGCGTTGATTCTCACTGAGGAGGAGAAGACATGGGATTGGCCCCAATAACCCTTGGATGGGTACGTTTAAAGAAGGGAAGCATGCAGCATAGGGTTAAACAAATCAAATCAAATGTTRTTGGTCATACACATAAATAGCAGATGTTATTGCGGGTGAAACATAAGAAGAAGAAAAGGATAGGAGGGAGGATAGGAGGGAGGATAGAAGGGAGGATAGGAGGGAGGATAGGAGGGAGGATAGGAGGAAGGATAGGAGGAAGGATAGGAGGGAGGATAGGAGGGAGGATAGGAGGAGGATAGAGAGGGAGGATAGGAGATAGAGGAGATAGGAGGGAGGATGAGGAGGATAGGAAAGGAGGAGGAAGGATAGGAGGGAGGGATAGAGGAGGATGAGGAAGAGATAGGAAGGAGGATAGGAGGGAGGTAGAGGAAGGAGAGGAAGGATAGGAGAAGGATAAGAAGGTGAGGATAGAAGGGAGGATAGGAAGAAGGATAGTGAATAGATGCATAGGAGGGAAGATAGAGGGAGGATAGGATGGAAGGATGAGGGAATGTAGGATAGGAGGGAGAGATAGAGGGAGGATAGAAGGGAGAAGGAGGGAGGATAGGAAGGAAGGATTGAGAGGGAGGATAGGATGGATTAGGAAGGAGGATAGAGGAGATAGGAAAGGTAGAAGATAGGAGGGAAGGATAGGGAGCAGGAGGGATGGAAGGATGAGGAGGAGGGAGATAGGCGGAGGATGGAGATAGATGGAAGGAGGAGATAGGTGATAGGAGGAGATAGGAGGCAAGATAGAGGGGACAGATGAGGATGGGAGAGATAGGAAGGGAGGAATAGAGATGGAAGGAAGGGAGGGAGAAGGATAGGAGGGACATAGGAGGGAGATGGATGAGGGAGGGAGGATGGACTAGGAGGAGGAAGGAGGATAAGAGGAATAGGATGGAAGGATCGGATGGAGAGGATATGGGATCGGAAATAGGATGGGAGAATAGGATGGAGGATAGGATGGAGGAAGAGGGATAGGAAGATAAGGAGAAGGATAGATGGAGATAGGATGGAGATAGAAGGAAATAGGATGGAGATAGGAGGGAGAATAGGAAGGAAGGAAGGAGGAGGATAGGAGGGAGGATAGGAGGAGGATGGATGTGAGGATGGGAGGAGTAGGATGGAGGTGATGGAGTAGGAGGAGGATAGTCATGGAGGTATTAGCGTAGGATGATAGGATGGAGGATAGGAAAGGTGATGAGGCATAGGAGAGGAGAGAGGGGGGTTAGGAATGGAGCGATAAGCAGAGAATACGGCATGAATTTGGTTAGGTCTGATATTGAGAGATTGTTCTCCGTTGGGCCTAACCTGTTTTCATTTTACCAGATTGTTATACCCATCTGTCTTGCCATATGTTCTAAGGTCATAGAGTGGCGTGTGGTTGTGGTTCAACCCCAGTTTTTGATTATTATGTTCAATAGCTGTCTCGTCTGAGCGTGGTTCACCGCTCGCTTCTCACATCATAGTTCTCATGACAACGTTCTTTCTGGACGTTCTGCTCACATTTTTTATTCGTTGTCCTCCTCTTTCCCTCTCACTATCCTGCTCTCTGGTCTGTCTGTCTGTTTCTCTCTCTCTCTTCCTTCTCTGCTCTTTCTCACTACCCTGTTCTCTGTCTTTGTCTGTTTCTCTCTCTCTCTTCTCTGGTCTCTTCTCACGTATCCTGTCTCCTCGTCCTTCTGTTTCTCTCTCTCTCTCTCGTCTCGGCTCTTCTCAACTATCCGTTCTGCTGTCTGTTCTCTCTCTCTCTCTCATTCCGTGTCTTGTCTCTTTCCTCTTAGTCCCTGTATCTCTGTCTCTCATCTTGTCTTATATTTCTCTCTCTCTCTCTTCTCTCTGTTTTCTCTCCTCTTCTTCTCTCGTCCATCCTCTGTGTATCTCTCTCTCCATCTCTCCAACCCACTCTCGTATCTCTCACTATATCGCTTGCGTGCAATCTCGTCCATCTCTCTTTCATCTTCTCTTTCTCCAGTTTTTTCTCTGTTAATCTTCTCTCTCTTTCATTTCTCTTCACTCTGAAACAGTAGCATATTTGTAATATTGTTTCACACCACTCTATTTTATCTATCATATTCTCTGGTATCTCTCTCTCTCCTCTCTCTCTCTCGCTCTCTCTCGTCTTCGCTCTCTCGTCTCTCTATCCTTCTCTCTCTCTGATCTTATATAGAATATAATCTCGTACTCTCTTTCTTGTACTCTCTTCTCTCTCTCTCTCTCTCTCCTCTCTCTTCTCCTCTTCCATCTTCTCTCTCTCTCCTCTCTCTCTCTCTCTCTTCTCTCTCTCTTTCTCTCTCTCTCCCCCTCTCTCTCTCTCTCTATCTCTCTCTATTTATTCTACTTTTCTCTTCCTCTTATCTCCTCTCCTTTTATTTTATCTCATTCTCCCGTCTCCTCTCTCTTCTTATCCCTCCGTCTCTCTCTTATTCTATACCTAATATCATTAATATTAAATTTATATTATCTGTATCTCTCTCTTCTCCCCCTTCTCTCTTTCTCTCTCTCCTCTTTATATATCTCTAATAATATAATAATCTCTGTATCTCTCCGCCCCTCTCTCTCTCATCGTATCTCTTCTCTCTTCTCCATTTATAAATATATATATATATAGTATAATATATATATTATATATATTGTAATGCTCTCCCTCTCTCCGCCCTCTCTTTCTCTTTCCTCTCCCTTCTATCTATATATAGAATAATAGTATATATATCTGGTTCTCTCCCCCTCTCTCTCTTATCTCTCTCTCTAATACAGGTCGCTCCTCGAGTTTTCCCTGGTACTTCCTTCCCACTCTGGAACTAGTGCAAAATTCTCTCCTTTTCCCTTGCTGGAGACTATATCACCACAGTATTTTTTTTTTATTGTCCACTCTGGGCGTCCTCATGTGGCAGAGGCTTTATCCAACTGGAACTGTAGTTATTAAATAAACCTTATTTTTCTCTGTCCCTCCCCTCGTCTCCCCCCAATCTCTCTTCCTCCTGCACGCGAAGTGAAACACAGATTTCCTGTCTGTCAATTGGATTATCGAGGCATGTGTACAAGAGAGTAAGAAGTCCCATTCGAGCCATTCTTCCTGCATTCTTACACGTCCTTTCGTTCCAGAAGAACCACGATAACACAAACATTCTGTTGCTACACGCCCGTGTTGCCATGGCACTTGTACTTTACTTTTTCTATTTCTAATTATTTTCACCCGCCCATTTTCTCTCTGGAATCAAGAGCCAATTTATTTTTCCAAGCCTGTCTTTTGAAAATTATGCCTCAGTGTTTTCTCGTTCTCCATCTCTTCCCTGTGCTCTCTCCTCCTCCCTCCTTTCTCTCTCGATCTCGCTCTCTCTCCTCTTCCTCTCCTCTCCCTCGTCACTCTCGAAATCTCTCCTCCTCTACATTTTTTCCATTTTTCTCTCTGATCCTGTCTCTCTCTCGTTCCTCACTCTCTCTTCCGCTCTCTCGTCTCTTCCTCTCTCTCGCTCTCTCATCTCATCCGTTCTCAAGGTCTCCGTCTCCCTCTCGTTCTCTCTCAGTCCCCCCCTCTCTCTCTCTCCCTCTCACCCCTCTCTCTCCCGCCTCTCTCTCTCTGGGGTTATTTTCTCCTCCTCTTTTCTTTCCAAAAGAGATCAAACCGTAGTTGTTGTACATACCATTATCTACATTATGTATGCATTAGGTTTGGGCAGTATCCAGGTTTTCTTCATACTGTCCTTCTCTCATCCCGGGATTTATGATATTACCAGCTTAGTACACAAAGCTTAGTACTTAGGGGCACCAAAAAAAACTCACAAAAATGCCAGAATGCAACAAAAAAAAATTGCACAAGTAATAGTACATTTCCAGGGAGGTTGCTAAACATACTAACGAGCGCAAACAAAAATAAAACTAATTGTAATCCAGCTCATGAAGTTATACATTTATAGATAGGAAGGTCATTTTTTGATGAGTTTTGGATATTTACAAGTGAATGTGAACGAGAGACATTGTGCAAATGAACAAGGTTTTGACCCGTGTTTGTCTGAAGGAAGAACAGTAGTGGCTCTGGAGCAGCATGTGTACACGCTGTGTCTGTGTGGAATCTGGAGTCGTTAGGGCCTGCCTGCTCTGAGAAGATGGGGGAGGAGCAGACAGATGAGAACAGAGAAGAAAAACGCAAGAAAAATCAAGATAGCAGTGGCAGCTGAACAGGTAACTTATTCAAAGTGGCTTTGACTTCTCAAACAAGGCAGAAAGCTTACACAATATGTGACCGACCGGCTCGATTCGATCTTATGTACTGCAGCAAAATTTGAAATGGTGAGCTAGAAAATGGTATATCATGCACTACAGTTGAGGAACAATGGGAAAGATATTCTGCGTTAATAAACTTGTAACCCCACTTTTGAGAAAATGACCCTTGAATGTTTTGGTTCCTACTGGAGAGCTTTTATTTTGTCAACACCCATTGAGCATCATTCACACCCTCTAACACCCTTCACACCCTTCACGCCTTAGCCCCACCCATCTCTTTAAAGGATTCACAGGTGATGCCATGTACTAAACAACCAAAGCTTTCAAGACTGGCTGGTTCATACTACGGGTGTATTCGTAAATTCAATCTGACCTGCCAGAGTGCGCTCTGGGCGTTTGGAATCTCAAAGCGTCGTCAGATTGTCCGTTCGTAAATTTGGAGCGTAGTAAGACAGACGTACGGGCACACAGACAGACAGACAGACAGACAGACAGACAGACAGACAGACAGACAGACAGACAGACAGACNGACAGACAGACAGACAGACAGACAGACAGACAGACAGACAGACAGACAGACAGACAGACAGACAGACAGACAGACAGACAGACAGACAGGAACACTGGACGTTCTGGTGGAGGAGTTGATCCAAGCATTCTGACCTCACAACGACAGTCAAGCACCCAAGCTAACTGGCTAAACTTGGCTAGCTTGCTACTTCCAGACACAAATGAAAGAACACCTCACTCTGACCATTTTACTCACCCTAGCAGAGTTGGTTAGGCTGTGTATGTTATTTAGGGCGTTGGTGACTGTAACTGTGCTACTAGCAACTATTTAATTACGCTTTTTTTGCCAATGTTTACTGACACCGGCCATATTCAACGGGTGTTGAGCGTTTGTAAATTCGTCAGTTATACTGCGCTCTAGCACACTGAGACGAGAGTGCTCTGAAATCGGAGTAGATAGTCGGAGCGAATTTACCAGCTACATCTATCAACAGTTGTCGCAGTGACATCATGAACATTCTATTGACATGGTTACTTGCACAATGGAGTCTTTTGTTTAGAGATGTAGCTAGCTAGCTAAACATACGAACCAAAATCCCAACCCGTAACGTTAATACCCTGCATGAATCTGCAGGTAGCTAACCAACCAGGTTCAATGTTATCTAGCTAACATTAGGCTATAACTAGCAATGCAAATGACTCTGAGATACTAATACAACACAGATCATACACATAATGTTAGCTAACAGCTTTAACAGTGAAATGAAAATTACTTTCTGACAACATTTGAAACGTGTAATATCTKAAAATTTAGCTAGCTAGACTATCTTACATGGATGGACGCTTCTCCCTCTCTGTCACGGATGCCATGGTTGCCCTTAGTTTGAAGATGTTATCCGAAGACAGGTGTTTTATACAACAGCCTTCTGTGTGGTCTCTTTTCGACTCCCTCTTCATATTTACAATCAAACGTCAGAACTTTCTCCATCTCCGTAGCTATCATGCTCTAATTCCACTGATTTCAAAACTCGGTCCTCCAGAAAGTGGAGAGCAACACTGATACAGTTCTACTAGGTGATGTCTTTATTAAAACCTGCGTTAGAAAGAATTACCTACACATACTGACCATCTCATGTTATAGACAGGATTACCTACACATACTGACCATCTCATGTTATAGACAGAAGCCTGCTACATGGCAGACCAATCCGAGCTCATCTCTCGGCATGTCCAGCCCACTCATTATCTCAGCCAATCATGGCTAGCGGGAAGGTTCTTGGCTTTTTCCCTGGCTAATCTAACTAGGCGCGTAATTTAACAATTTTAATCATATTTACAGATGGCATACAAGTTTGTTATTAAGGCACATGAAAGTTCACATGTTCCAGAAGGCATTTCTTCAACAACAACAAAAAAGCATTTTCATTAAAAAAAACAAGTTTACTTTCAAATGGTTGTCCTGTAAGAAATATCTTGCTGTGTTTTGTAAACGCAAAAATGTAAAATGCTTCTTATTGTAATTTCTGCTCGACATCAGACTAATTTTGTGCTTCAGTTGCACTTCTCTACTCGGATGAGAATTCAGGAACGGGCGTTTTATCAGCAGACAGCGTTCTGACTGATGTGGGGCTACTCCATCATTCTATCAGCAGACAGCACTCTGACTGATGTGGAG
>NW_019946131.1:26378-34524 GCF_002910315.2 Salvelinus sp. IW2-2015
AGAGAGATGGAGAGAGACGAAAGGAGAAGGGGAGGGTTGGGGGAGAGAGGAAGAGAGAGGGGAAGTTTGGAGGGAGAGAGAGAAAGAGAGAGGGGAAGGGTTGGAGGAGAGAGAGAAAAGAGAGAGGAGAAGGGATTGGAGGAGAGAGAAAGAGAGAGGGGAAGGGTTGGAGGAGAGAGAAGAGAAGGGGAAGGGTTGGAGGGAGAGAGAGAAAGAGATTTTGTATGGACAGGGTTTTGGAGGGACAGAGAAGAGAAAGAGATATTGATGTATTAATGTGATGTCAGAGAGAGAGACAGGTAGACCGTCATTGTAGCCCTAAAGGACTTGCCTTTTAGTTAAATAACGGTTAAATAAAATATACAAAAATAAATATCTGTTTCCATGTATAATTGTTTTGTTAATATACAGTCAAAAGTTTGGACACACCTACTCATTCAAGGGTTTTTCTTTATTTTTTAAAACTATTTTCTACATKGTAGAATAATAGTGAAGACRTMACAACTATGAAATAACACATATGGARTCATGTAGTAACCAAAAAAGTGTTAAACAAATCAAAATATATTTTATCCCTTACACAGCCTAGAGGTGTGTTTTGGGTCATTGTCCTGTTGAAAAGCAGATGATAGACATGCCAAGAGTGTGCAAAGCTGTCAACAATGCAAAGGGTGGCTACATTGACGAATCCTCAAATATAAAAAATATATATTTGGATTTGTTTAACACTTTTTTTTGTTACTACATGATTCCATATGTGAGTTATGTAGAAAAAAAAGAAAAGAAAAAAAAAGTACAAATTAAGAAAAAACCCTGGATTTAGTAGGTTTGTCCAAACTTTTGACTGGGACTGTATATATTATTATTTTTGCTCAAACATATTGTTCATTTATGTAATACTACATATGCTTGTACATTGCTTTGACAAAAATTCTTGACATAAAGCAGAGAGTGAGAGATAAACAGTGACATAAGAGACGAGAGAGATGTCCGACACCTTTAACCAACAATGACAGAGACTGGGTCAGACATGACACAAGGTTAGCCTGAGCACATGACAGTGACAGAGACTGGGTCAGACATGACACAAGGTTAGCCTGAGCACATGACAGTGACAGAAACAAGACGTGAAAAGTCATCTGATTTAAGGCTACAGGCTTTGGGTGAGGTCAAGGAGCCGACCATGCCAACCAACGGGTTTACAAGCAACGGATGGACATCGTCTTTGCTGTCGTATCTGACAACAGTAATTCGGCCTAACCTGGAGCACATCACTAACACCGCAGGAGACTGACTACTACTGATATCATATGAGGACACTGGTGACTTGAACCCGGGTCCCCCTGGACTATTCTTGCAAAAACACTCTTTGTTCTTGGTACTGAACATGTTTAAACGTGTTAAGAGTCTTCCCTATTCAACACTCTTTGTTCTTGGTACTGAACATGTTTAAACGCTCTGTTTACACATGTTACCACCCAGCCACAGTAACTGTCTCTGTTACACATGTTACACCCGAACAGTGATGTCTCTGTTACCACATGTTACCTACCCAGCAACATGAATGTTCTTGTTTACCACATGTTACCACCAGCACAGTGACTGTCTCAACATGTTAACCACCCAGCACAGTGACTGAATCTGTTACCACATGTTACCACCCAGTCACAGTGACTGTCTAACATGTTACCACCCAAGCCACAGTGACTGTCTCTGTTACCACATGTCACATCAGCCACAGTGACTGTCTTCTGTTACGAATTTACCACCAGCAAAGTGGCCTGTCCTGTTACACAGGTTACACCCAGACACAGTGACTGGTCTCACATGTTCCACCAGCACAGTGACTCTCTCTGTTTACCAACATGTTACCACCCAGCCACAGTGACTGTGTCTGTTACCACTGTTACACCCAGCACAGTGACTGTCTCAACATTTACCACCCAGCCACGTGGACTGTCTCTGTTACACAGGTTAACCACCGCCAGTGACTCTCTTGTTACCACATGTTACCACCCACCACAGTGACTGTGTCTGTTACCACATGTTACACCCAGCCACAGTACTGTTCTCTGTTAACCACAGGTACGACCCAGCAACAGTGACTGTCTCTGATTCCACATGTTACCAGCCCAGCACAGTGACAGTCTCTGTGTTACCACAGGTTACCACCCAGCCACAGTGACTGTCTCAACATGTTAACACCCAGCAATGACTGACTCTGTTTCCCATCCCAAACATGTTACCACCCAGTCACAGTGACTGTCTCAACATGTTTACCACCACCACAGTGACTCTCTCTGTTACCACATGTTACACCCAGTCACAGTGACTGTCTCAAATTGTTACCACCCAGCCACAGTGCACTGTCTTGTTACCACATGTTACACGCCATACAGTGCTGGTCAACCTGTTACCACCCCAGCACAGTGACTGTCTCTGTTATCGCATGTCACATCCAGCACAAGTGATGTCTCAGTTACCACATGTTCCCACCCGCCACCGTGGATGGTCCTCTGTTACCATGTTACCACCAGACCAGTGACTGTCTCAGACATGTTACCACCAGCACAGTGACTGTCGTCTGTTACACATGTTACCACCACCACAGTAACTGTCTGTTCTGTTACAACATATTACCAACAGCAACCGTGACTGTCTCTGTACCATAGGTTCACCAGCCACATACTGTCTCAACATGTTTCCACCCAGCCAACAGTGACTGACTCTGTTACACATGTTACCAACAAATGACTCAGTGACGTCTGTTACAATCAAATTTCAATCAATGTATTTATAAATACCATTTCATCAGCATAATGTCACAAGTGCTGTACAGAACCAGGTAAAACCCCAACAGCAGCAATTGCTAGATGTAAAGGCACGGTGGCTTAGGAAAAACTCCCTAGAAAGGCCAGGAACTAGGAAGAAACCTAGAGAGGAACAAGGCTATGAGGGGTGGCCAGTCCTTTTTGGCTGTGCCGGGTGGAGTTAAATAACGAATATGGCCAAGATGTTTCAAATGTTCTAGATGACGCAGCAATGTTCCAAATAATATAATCACAGTGGTTATAGAGGCTGCAACAGGTCAGACCTCAGGAGTAAATGTCAGTTGGTTTTCATAACCGGATCATTCAGAGGTATTCTGACGCTCTGCTGTCTCTAGAGAGTTGAAACAGCAGGTCTGGGAAGGTAGCACGTCTGGTGAACAGCTCAGGGTCATAGTCCGCAGACAGAACAGTGAAAGCTGGAAGCAGCAGCACGGCCAGCGTGGACTGGGGACAGAAAGAGTCATCAGGCCAGGTAGTCTGAGGCATGGTCCTAGGGCCCAGGTCTCCGAGAGAGAGAAGAGAGAAAGAGAAGAAAGAGAGAAAGAGCGAAAGAGAGAAAAGAGAGAGAAGAATTAGAGAGAGCGATACTTAAATTCAACCACCAGGCACCGAGTAAAAAGGAGACAGCTCTAGATATAACAGACTGACCCTAGCTCTGACACATAAACTATTGCAGTCATAATACTGGAGCTGAGACAGGAGGGATCGGGAGCGATGTGGCCCGTCGACGATACCCCGGACAGGGCAAACGCAGGATATAACCCACCTTTGCAAACGGAACAGCCCCCACACCACTAGAGGGATATCTTCAACCGCCAACTTACCATCTGAGACAAGCGAGTAATAGCCACAAGATCTCCACGGACAACCCAAGGGGGGGGGGCCGCCAACACAGACAGGAAGATACGTCAGTGACTCACACACTTAAAAGTCTCAAGTGACGCACACCTCCTAGGGCGGCAATGGGAAGAGCACCAGTAAAGCCAGTGACTCAGCCTGTAAGGGTTAGAGCCATAGAACCCGGGCGAGAGGGGAACGGCCGAGGCAGAGACAGCAAGGGTGGTTAATGGCTCCAGTGCTTCTGTCACTCACACTCCTGGGTCAGACTACACTCAGTATAGGACCATGAAGAGATGAGTCTTTCAGTAAAGACTTAAAGGTTGAGACCGAGTCTGCGTCTCTCACATTGGTGAGGCCAAACCATTCCATAAAAATGAGATCTATAGGAGAAAACCTGCTCCAGCTGTTTGCTTAGAAATTCTAGGGACAATTAGGAGGCTGCGTCTTGTGACCATAGCGTACGTGTAGGTCTGTACGCAGCAGGACAATCGGAAAGATAGGTAGGAGAAAGCCATGTAAAGCTTGTAGGTTAGCAGTAAAACCTTGTGTAAACATGTGACACCGCCACAGTGACTGTCTCAACATGTTACCACCCAGCCACGTGACTGTCTCAACATGTTACACCCAGCCACAGTGATGTCTCAACATGTTACACAGCCTCAGTGACGTCTCAAATGTTTACACCCGCCACAGGGACTTCTCAACATGTTCCACCCAGCACAGTGGACTGTTCACAGTTAACACCAGCCACAGGGACTGTCTCAACATGTACCACCCAGCCCACAGTGACTGTCTCAACATGTTACACCCAAAGTGACTGTCTCAACATATTAACAATCAGCCCAGTGACTGTCTCAATCATATTAATCACCAGCCACAGTGCTGTCTCACATATTACCACCAGCAGTGACTGTCTCAACATGTTAGCACCCAGCCAAGTGATGTCTCCAACATGTTACCACCCAGCACGTTGACTGTCTCAACATTTACCACGCCGCCACAGTGACTGTCTCAACTATTACCATCCGCCACAGTGACTGGTTCAACATGTTACCACCCAGCCACAGTGACTGTCTCAACATGTTACACAGGCACAGTGACTGTCTCAACATATACCACCAGCCACAGTGACTGTTAACATGTTACCACCCAGCACAGTGACTGTTTCTCAAACATTTACCAAGCCAGCTTGGCACATTTTAAAACTGTGTGTGTGTGTGTGTGTGTGTGTGTGGTGTGTGTGTGTGTGTGTGGTGTGTGTGTGTGTGTTGGTGTGTGTGTGGTGTGTGTGTGTGTGTGGTGTGTTGTGGTTTGTGTGGTGTGTGGTGGTGTGTGTGTGTGTGTGTTGTGTGTGTGTGTGTGTATCACATGGTATCTTAACACTCATCGCACTTTGGTCTTTCTCATCTTCCTTTCCAGACCTTCTCTCTCTACTTTCCGTGTGTGTGCCTGGACGGACAGGGGAAGACATGTGCTAGTAACCGAGAAAAATGGATTACTTTCTCAGCCAACATCTCAAGATGCATCCTTCTCTTTTCCGACGCGGTCCCCACAGCAACGACTTTCCTCGGTTACCGTGACTACGACCCGGCAACGACGACCCGCCACGGATAGATTGTCGCCTCCCGCCTTGTATGCGCAGGACTACCCCCTCCTGGATTTGGGAGACTGGGGGTACGGTCGGGGTGGGGGGTACGGGGAAGCTCTCTGCAAGGATGGTGACAGTACTAAACTAGTAGGGGTCCAGGTGGTTTTAATACTAGCCGTACAGTACCATTATACTACTAGAGTAGTGGGTAACTCTCTGGTGATATACGTGTGTATCGCTTTAAGACACTGAGGACAGTTCTAACTTCTTCATAGCTAACCTCGCGTCGTAGGTAGCTTTTTTCATATAGTTGCTGTCTGTCTTGTCTGTTGGTCCTGTCTGTCTGTCCTGTCTTGTCTGTCTGTCTGTTGTCTGTCCTGCTGCCGCCTGTCTGTCTGTCTGTCTGCCTGTCCTGCCTGCTGTCTGTTGCCTGTCTGTCTGTCTGTCTTCTGTCTGTCTGTCTGTCTGTCTGTCTGTCTGTCTGGTCTGTCTGTTGCCTGCCTGCCGCCTGTCTGTCGTCTGTCTGTCTGTCTGTCTGCCTGCTGCTGCCTTGTCTGCCTGCCTGCTGCCTGCCTGCCTGCCTGTTGTTCTGTTGTCTGTCTGTCTGTCTGTCTGCTGTCTGTCTGTCTGTCTGTCTGTCTGTCTGTCTTCTGTCTGTGCTGCCTGCTGCCTGCCGTGCCTGTCTGATCTGTCTGTCTGTCTGTCTGTCTGTCTGACTGCTGCCGTTGCCTGCCTGTCTTCCTGCCTTGCCATGCCTTTGCCTTACTGCCCTCTGTCTGTCTGTTCTGGCTGCTGTCTCTGTCTGTCTGTCTGTCGTCTGTCTGTCTGTCTCCTGTCTAGTGCCCTGCAACTGCTGCCTGCCCTGCCTGTCGCTGTTCTGCTCTGCCTTGCTGCCTGCTTGCTGACTGCCTGCCTGCTCTGCTTCTGTCTGCTGCCTGTCTGTCCTGCCTGCGCTGCCTGCCCTGCCTGCTCTGCTGCTGTTGTCTGACTGCTGCCTGCTGTCTGCTCTGGCTCTGCGTTCGCCTGTCTAGTAGTCTGTCGGCTGTCTGTCGTCTTGCTCGTCTGTTGTCTGTGTCTGTCTGTCGTCCTGCTCTGCCTGCCGCGCTGTCATTCTGTCCTGTCTGTCTGATGCCTAGGTCTGTCATGTTCTGTCTGTCTCTATGCCTGCTGTACGCTTGCTGTCTGCTGCCTGCTGCACTCCGCCTCTGCCTGCCATGTCTTGTCTGTCGTCGTTCGTCTGTCTGCTGTCGCTCTGCTCTGCTGCCTGCCTCATGCCTCCTGTCCGGTCGTCTGCTGCCTCTGTCTGCTTGTCTGCTGCTGCCTGGTCTGTTCTGCTCGTCCTGTCTGGTTCTGTCTGTTGTTCTTACTAACTCTCTTCCTCTCCTCAACAAGCTACTTTTCAGAAGTACCAAAATTAAGCAGGAACTCATTCTCTTGTGTGTGTGTTGTGTGGGGGTTTTCGATGCCCGAGGTTAGTTATTGAGTGTGACCTCAGATTGTTCTGCGATGTAATATTTTTATGTTTCTGCAGAAATGAGTTTCATGAAGTGTGTGTATCGTGTTCGGTGTTGTCGTAGTGTGTGTGTCTGTCGACTGTGCGTCTGCGTGCGACGTGCTACGTTGGTGTTTGGAAATCTTTACTAATTCTTGTGGGAGACCAAGTATACCTCACACAGGATAAATAAACCGATATGGACACATCGATCCGGACAGAGTGAGGACATTTTAGCCAAGTCCCACAACGAAAGGCGGCTTAGTTTTGGGCTTAGGGTTGGGTTAGGTAGGGTTATCTGTTAGGGGTTAAAGAAAATAGGAATTTATGAATGGAATCAATTGTTTAGGTACCCCAGCAAACACGCTATAGTAAAACAAAACCATGTATTTGACCGTAATCGTGTGTGTACGTCCTTCCTCCTAACCTTTCTTTGTCGTCCACTGGGTCCTGATTACCAGGCTGTGTGTGTTTGTGTATGTGTGTCTGTTGTGTGTGTGTGGTGTGTGTGTGTGTGTGTGTGTGTGTGTGTGTGTGTGTGTGTGTGTGTGTGTGTGTGTGTGTGTGTGTGTGTGTGTGTGTGTGTGTGTGTGTGTGTGTGTGTTGTGTGTGTGTGTGTGTGTGTGTGTGTGTGTGTGTGTGTGGTGTGTGTGTGTGTGTGTGTGTGTGTGTGTGTGTGTGTGTGTGTTGTGTATGTATTCATCATTCCATGTGTAGTTTCGTGTTCGTGTGACATTGGGCTGTAGTGGAAGTATTAACCTCGCCCCTGGTTTAAATACACCACACATGATGTGTGTGTGTGTGTGTGTGTGTATATCTCCCAAAGGTGTCACACTACCACTGGGCCAACAGGAAATGCATGTGAGTGTTGAATAGTGAAGACTCTTGGCAAGGTTAGACATTGTCAAAGCTCAGGAGAAACCTAGATGCAGACAGTTTCGAAGTAACAAAAGTTTATTACAAAACCAGGAGGGGTCAGGCAAACAACAGGTCAAAGGGAAGGCAGAGGTCAGTAATCCAGAGCAGAGTCCGAAAGGCACAGAACGGCAGGCTCAGGGTCGGGTCAGGGCAGGCAGAATGGTCAAAACCGGGAAAACTGAAAGCAGGAACTAGAGAAAGCCAGGTGCAAGAGAAAAACACTGGTAGGCTTGACGAAACAAAATGAACTGGCAACAGACAAACAGAGAACACAGGTATAAATACACTGTGGATAATGGGAAGATGGGCGACACTGGAAGGGGGTGGAGACAATCACAAAGACGGGTGAAACAGATCAGGGTGTGACAGACATGTTCAGTACCAAGAACAAAGAGTGTTGAATAGGGAAGACTCTTAACATGTTTAAACATGTTCAGTACCAAGAACAAAGAGTGTTGAATAGGGAAGACTCTTACA
>NW_019946131.1:36789-42192 GCF_002910315.2 Salvelinus sp. IW2-2015
GTATACAGGAGGGAGATGTGAGAGAGGTAAGAAAGAGATACAGGAGCAGAATGGCAACAGAAGAGAGAGAGATGCGAGAGAGGAGAATGAGAGAGAGAGAGAGATACGGTCCAAGCCCTGTTCCCCTGCTGTTAAATCCCAACAAAATACAGCCTTGTTTACAGTGGGGGGCTCAGCTCAGCCCTACTGGTAAGATCCAGTACAGGACGCCTGCTAGTGAGCAGCCTTTAAACCACTTTCTCCAATACGTTGTACTGCTGCAGTGTTCTAGTACAACACACAGTATAATGACATCCTATGACTGCTCAGTGTCTAGTCAACACAAGTATAATGACATGCTATGACTGCTCAGTGTCTAGTCAACAACAGTAAATACATGCTATGACTGCTCAGTGTCTAGTCAACACACATATAATGACATGCATGACTGCTCAGTGTCTAGTCAACACACAGTATAATGACATGCTATGAACTGCTCAGTGTCTAGTCAACACACAGTATAATGACACTTATGACTGCTCAGTGTCTAGTCAAACACAATATAATGACATGCTATGACTGCTCAGTGTCTAGTCAACACACAGTATAATGACATGCTATGACTGCTCAGTGTCTAGTCAACACACGATAATGACATGCTATGACTGCTCAGTGTCTAGTCAACACACAGTATAATGACATGCTATGACTGAAACTCAGGGAGCTCATAGCTAACCTGTCTGTCACCTACCTGGCCCGTATTCACAAGCGTCTCAGAGAATGATGCTGATCTAGATCAGGGGACAGTATTAGTTGGAACTTACCTTTCTCCCTGCTGCTATGGTTTCCTTGAGTACATGTCTGTGGGTCTTTCTCCCTGTGTACAGTGTTCTGGTGGTCTTCTCCCTGTGTACAGATTTCTGTTGGTCTTTCTCCCTGTGTAGCAGTGTTCTGGTTGGTTTTCTCCCTTGTGGTACAGTGTTCTGTTGTCTTTCTCCCTGTGGTACAGTGTTTCTGATGGTCTTTCTCCCTGTGTGTACAGTGTGTCTGGTGGTCTTTCTCCCTGTGGTACAGTGTTCTGGTTGTTCTTTCTCCCTGTGGTACAGTGTTCTGATTGGTCTTTCTCCTGTGATACAGTGTTCTGGTTGGTCTTTCTCCCTGTAGGTACAGTGTTCTGGTTGGTCTTTCTCCCTTGGTACAGTGTTCTGTTGGTCTTCTCCCCTGTGGTACAGTGTTCTGATTGGTCTTTTCCCTGTGATACAGTGTTCTGGTTGGTCTATCTCCCTGTGTACAGTGTTTCTGATTGGTCTTTCTCCCTGTGATACAGTGTTCTGCAGTTGGTCTTTCTCCCTGTGATACAGTGTTCTGTTGGTCTTCTCCCTGTGTTACAGTGTTCTGATTGGTCTTTTCCCTGGGTACAGTGTTCTGTTGGTCTTTCTCCCTGTGGTACAGTGTTTCTGTTGGTCTTTCTCCCTGTGGTACAGTTGTTCTGTTTCTTTGTGTTGTGTTCTGTTGGTCATTCTCCCTGTGGTACAGTGTTCTGATTGGTCTTTCCCCTGTGATACAGTTTCTGGTGGTCTTTCTCCCTGTGGTACAGTGTTCTGTTGGTCTATCTCCCTGTGACAGTGTTCTGATTGTCTTTCTCCCTGTGATACAGTGTTCTGAATGGTCTTTCCCCTTGATACAGTTGTTCTGGTGGTCTTTCTCCCTGTGTACATTCTGGTGGTTCTCCTGGACAGTGTTCTGATTGGTCTTCTCCTGTGATACAGTGTTCTGATTGGCTTTCTCCCTGTGATACAGTGTTTTTGTCTTGTCTCCTGTTACAGTTTGTTGGCTCATACTAATGTAATGTGAGCTGAACACTCTTCCCTATCTCTCACACCCCTCTCATCTCCTCACCCCCCTCTCATCTCCTCACCCCTTCTCTCCATTCCCCTCCCCTCCTCATCTTTCACCCCTCCTCTCATCTCCTCACCCCTCCTCTCATTCTCCTCACCCCTTCTCTCATCTCCCCCCTTCCCCTCCTTCATCTTCTCACCCCTCTCCTCTCATCTCCTAACCCCTCCTCTCATTTCTCCCCTCCCCCTCCTCTCATCTTCTCACCCCTCCTCCTTCATCTCCTCACCCCTCCTCTCATCTCCTGCACCCCCTCCTCTCATCCTCCCCTCCCTCCTCTCATCTCCTCACCTCTCCTCTCATCCCCTCCTCTCATCTCTCCTCCTCCTCTCATCTCCCTCTCATCTCCTCATCTCCTCACCCTCCTCTCATCTCTCCTGTCCTCTCCTCACCCCTCCTCTCATCTCCTCACCCCTCCTCTCATCTCCTCACCCCTCCTCTCATCTCTCCTGTCCTCTCCTCACCCCTCCTATCATCTCCCCTCCCCTCCCTCTCTTCATCTCTCCACCCCTCCTCTCATCTCCCCTCCCCTCCTCTCATCTCTCCTGTCCTCTCTTCACCCCTCCTCTCATCTCCCTGTCCTCTCCTCATCCCTCCTCTCATCTCTCCTGTTCTTTCCTCACCCCTCCTCTCATCTCCCCTCCTCTCATCTTCCTGTCTCCTCTCTCACCCCTCCTCTCATCTCCCCTCCCCTCCTCTCATCTCTCCTGTCCTTCTCCTCACCCCTCCTCTCATCTCTCCTTTTTTTCCTCACCCCTCCTCTCCATCTCATCTCCCCTCCTCGCATCTCTCTGTCCTCCTCCTCACCCCTCCTCTCATCTCCCCTCCCCTCCTCTCATCTTCCTGTTCTTTCCTCACCCCTACCTCTCATCTCCCCTCTCATCTCGCCTGTCCTCTCCTCACCCCTCCTCTCATCTCTCCTGTCCTCTGCCTCACCCCTCCTCTCATCTCCCCTCCCCTCCTCTCATCTCTCCTGTCCTCTCCTCACCCTCCTCTCATCTCCCCACCCTCCTCTTCATCTCCCCTCCCCTCCTCTCATCTCTCCTGTCCTCTCCTCACCCCTCCTCTCATCTCCCCTCCCCTCCTCTCATCTCTCCTGTCCTCTCCTCACCCCTCCTCTCATCTCCCCTCCCCTCCTCTCATCTCCTGTCCTCTCCTCACCCCTCCTCTCATCTCCCCTCCCCTCCTCTCATCTCTCCTGTCCTCTCCTCACCTCTCCTCTCCTATCTTCTGCTCTCTTCACTCCTCTCATAGCAGATTATTATCTCAAGCTAAATTATTGACGAGGCTCTACATGGCCTCTACCTGTAATTAATGTCTGCTGTGTAGCTAGCCTAGCGTAATAGTCTGCTGTGTAAGCTACCTAGCGTAATAGTCTGCTGTGTAGCTAGCCTAGCGTAATAGTCTGCTGTTGTAGCTAAGCCTAGCGTAATAGTCTGCTGTGTAGTAGCTAGCCTAGCTAGTAATAGTCTGCTGTGTAGCTAGCCTAGCGTAATAGTCTGCTGTGTAGCTAGCTAGCTAATAGTCGCTGCTGTAGCTAGCCTAGCGTAATAGTCTGCTGTGTAGCTAGCCTAGCGTAATAGTCTGCTGTGTAGCTAGCCTAGCGTAATAGTCTGCTGTGTAGCTAGCCTAGCGTAATAGTCTGCTGTGTAGCTAGCCTAGCGTAATAGTCTGCTGTGTTGTAGCTAGCCCTAGCGTAATAGTCTGCTGTGTAGCTAGCCTAGCGTAATAGTCTTATGTGTAGCTAGCCTAGGTGGGTGAGAATGGAGAGAGATGGACAGAGGAGGGAGGGGGTCTTAGAGAATGAGAATGAAGCGATATGGAGGAGATTGAGACCAAGCAGAGAGAGAAAAAGAGAGAGAGCACTCCTGGCTCCAGCCATGTGACTCTGTGTTCTTTGTTAGCGTGGCTGTGGCTAGCTTTCATTTGAATACTGCCTTCCCAGCCTGCCTCTCTACCCTTGACCAAGGTCTTTTACCTAATAAAACTAGTGTAGGAAAAAAAATACACTTCAATTTACATTGAAGGCAAGCTAAGAGGGTCAAAGAAATGAAAATATGAATGATGGAAACTGTGTGTGCATCTATTCCCTATATAGTGCAGTACTTTTGGGACGCAGACTATGAAATAGGGTGGGTCGGACAGATGGAAGGTGRTAATAATCAGAAGGTCTGCCTCTAGTTTGTTATGATTACAGGGTTGGCATATAACAGTTAGCTGTGCCAGAGAACTCACTCACTCTCTCTTCTCTCTCACTCTCTGACTCTCACACTCTCTGACTCTCACACTTTCTCTCTCTCTCACTCTCTCACTCTCTGACTTTCACACTTTCTCTCTCTCTCATTCTCTCACTCTCTGACTCTCACACTCTCTGACTCTCACACTTTCTCTCTCTCTCACTCTCGGACTCTCACACTTTCTCTCTCTCTCATTCTCACACTCTCTGACTCTCACACTCTCTCTCTCACATACTATTTCTCTCTTTCTCTCTTATCCTGCTTCACTCACTCACTCACACTCTCACTCTCTCTCTCCCTCGATACTCTGTGACTGTACAGTACGTGATGTTCTGAAACGTCTCTCTGGTTTGAAACGAGAGTCGACAACATTTATACTGCCAGACAACATTTATATTTTCCTTCAGAAATGCTATCAATAGCTTCAAAGCACCTCTCTCCCCAGACCCTGAATGCTCAGAGACATGTAGCTACCAGTGTACAAACACAAAACCTGCCTGGCTACTGCTGTCTTCAGATCAGAGAGATATCSACCTCGGCCTAAACATCAGCGCCACAGGTAACTTCCACAAAGCTGAGAGATAAGGCAAGAAGGGCCTKCTATGCCATCAAAAGGAACATAAAATTCAACATACCAATTAGGATCTGGCCAAAAAATACTTGAATCTGTCATAGAGCCCATTGCCCTTTATGGTTGTGAGGTCTGGGGTCTGGTCACCAACCAAGAATTCACAAAATGGGACAAATACCAAATTGAGACTCTGCATGCAGTATTCTGCAAAAATATCCTCTGTGTACAACGTAAAACACCAMATAATGCATGCAGAGCAGAATTAGGCCGATACCCGCAATTGTTCAAAATCCAAAAAAGAGCGGTTCAATTCTACGACCACCTAAAAGGAAGTGATTCCCCAACCTTCCATAACAAAGCCATCACCTACAGAGAGATGAACCTGGAGAAGAGTCCCCTAAGCAAGCTGGTCCTAGGGCTCTGTTCACAAACACAAACACACCCCACAGAGCCCCAGGACAACAGCACAATTAGACCCAACCAAATCATGAGAAAACAAAAAGATAATTACTTGAAACATTGGAAAGAATTTACAAAAAAACAGAGCAAACTAGAATGCTATTTGTCCCTAAACAGAGAGAACACAGTGGCAGAATACCTGACCACTGTGACTGACCCAAACTTAAGGAAAGCTTTGACTATGTTTAGACTCAGTGAGCATAGCCTTGCTATTGAGAAAGGCCGCCGTAGGCAGACCTGGCTCTCAAGAGAAGACAGGCT